>NC_056732.1:435676862-435916862 GCF_019279795.1 Protopterus annectens | reverse complement strand
ATTCACTAGTCTACATTCTGACCACACGTACACTCTACCTGGGCCATGGGGCTGCTACAGCACACCAATAGCTGTAGATATCAACAGAGCAATTGTATCCTTATTTTAGTTATACACATCAGACCTGTTTCTATACCAATTTCTTTACGTGTGGGCCAGTGCAGATGAACTGTGTGCACATCACATTGCTTTTCCTACACATTTTTCAGATTCACATATTAGTTGAAGGCCGTGGAGTGTCTGTTGTGTCTTTCACATACATCTACTGTGACATTCTCTGTGTGCAGGTTTCTTGTCAACTGAGGAAACTATCCGTGACAGCGTGACACTTGAGGGGCTTGTCTGGGCCAGACTGCAGAGTGTGGATGTCTAGCTTGCATCTATTTGTAGGACTGGGGCGGATCAACACAGCAATAGTACACCTTTCATAGTTATACACATCATACTAGTATTTCTATTCAGATTGCTTTCCCTGTGTGCCCTGTATGGTAAATGCATGTGTTGCAGTACATTATTTTTTCTATTCAGATTGCAGTTTGAAACTGTAGAACCAGACTAAGATGTTAGTGGTGGTCCCTGGATTCAAACCATGCTGTGTGTGCAAAATTGAGCTATAGGCCTCATTCTTATCAAATTGAGCTACTGGGGAGGTGTGTGCTACTTGTGACATTTCTTTCTAATACATATTTTTGTGCACAGTACTTTTATTATGACATGTTGCATTATTTGTTTCCCATTTTCAGTACAATTTATGCATACACAACAGACATTGGTGTCACTGTTTGTGAAACGTGCACATTAGCTGGATTGCACATTTGACTTCTTTACAACTACATACTGCAATTTAGATTCCTGAGTACACAGTGTAGGTTTGAAGTCTGCACCTGTTAGCTTTATACATTTCTCAGTACATTCACAGCTACATACGGCTGAAATTCAAAGGTTAACACAGGACAATGCTGGCAGACAAACAAGTAAAACACATTCTGAAAGGAATATGTACTTTTGCTTTTTTCCAGTTATTTTACATGCTCATTCTAAAGTATGCAGACAAGCAGTGCTAAATCAGTTCACCTCAGTTAATCCATTTTGCAGGACATGCACATCTGTATTTATCAGGTACAAGTAAGATAACATACACCAGTGTTTGGGATCACCTTTATTAGTTTTGACATACATATCTGTGTATGACTAAGAAATCCACAATTACTATTCCTGCATGATCTGCACATGGGGAATGCTTTTTATTTCTAACTGTTACAGTAGCCCTGACATGGCACTTTCTTGGCAGGTTCACTCTGACACACTCATGCATATTCTAATATTCCTCTCCTGCATATTGTACCTTGTTTGTTACTGATATCTTTATTACACAGCAGCTGGGAATACGCCATTGTAACATTGGCAGCCTGACACATGCACTTATTCCTTACTTTTACAGCACAATTATATATACAGACAGTACTACCATTAGTATAATTTTGATTTCTTACTGCTAATAGTAGTGAGTATTCTGTACTCACCATAATGTCGACGCAGCTGGGCCAGTCACTGGGCATGAGCCTGCATATTCTGGGACCTCTCTGCAGCAGCTGTATGGGGAGACATCACAGATTAATCACACCTGCACAGTCACAAGTTGAACATTTTCCATACTTAGAGATACATAAGACTGCATACTTACAGATTGTTGGGACATCCTGCGCTCGGTCTTCTTGGATCCACTGGTCCAAGAGTGCACCCCTCCTCCACTTCAGGTCATTATGGTGATGACGTACCTGCTCACTAGTCTGGGGTATGTCAGTGGCACTGGTGAGATCACGTGCAAGCTGGTGCCAGGCCTCCGCTTTGTACTGCGAGCCCTGACACTGGCCCTGCAGCAGCCTGCCATCATGGATTTTAACTATGAGCCCAACCATGACCCTGAACTCCTGGATGCCCCAGCGTTGCGCTTGGAAGTGCACACCTTCTCCAATGCCAGCCATTTTGGTTCTGCTGTGTGCAGTCCTAAATGGTTATGGCTGTATTCCCGCCTGTGCGGTTTAAATAGGGCAGTTTTTCTGCACTTTTTCTATGCAGGTAAGCAATGCTTACACTAGCAAAGCATTACTTAAATCTATTTTTTTCATTAAATTTATAAATTATTTTTACATTTATATTTTACATATTCCCACCCCTACTGTGCTATACGTGAGCCATATGATTGACATCTATCATTCACATTCCTTAAAAGTTTATTAAATAATTTGTCAGAGGGGGGATTCAAACCGAGCATGTTCTATATGCTATACCACGGCAATACCACTATGCTACAGCAGCTTGATGACATTTTCTGTCACAGTAGCATGAGTCTATCATTTTCAGGATTTCTAGCCAGACTAAGTACAGCAGCTCGCTGCGCAAACAAGCTGTGAGGTGCTTAAACGCTGGATTTATTTCATGAAAAAAAAATTTATTACATTTTTTTATTTTTTATTCCTTTCCTCTTGCCCTACCACTTCCATGCCTGTAGGGCAAGAGTGCATACATTTGGGGGTGTGCACTTCAAGGCTGCTTCCTTGTAGTTAGTTGTGGTATTTTTTTTCAGTGTCTGCAGACACTGAAATGTTACCTATTTACATTTCAGTGTCTGCGGACACTTGTTTACTATATAATATTAGAGCCAGGCTCTAATATTATATAGCTTGACACTCATCTGTGTCAGAAAGTGCTGTATGGCACTTTCATAGTGAAGGGGGCATGTATCAGGTGCTGGCACTGCTGACACATGTCCCCTGCGCTCGTTCCTGGTTAGTGTCCATTTCGTTTCGATAGCAGCATGCCTTCATGAATATACAAGGTGTTCTGCTATCATAAATGGACACGAACCACTCTGTGCAAGAATAGCCTTATTCTTGCATGGAGCTTCGTGAATCCAGGGGACACTCTGTAGCCCACCCACTACCTGAGACTATGGAACGCAAAGGTGGATTGACAAGCTGCTTGTGTATTTTAGGCAAGCCGTGTATCATAGGGATGCAAGGCTTATCAACCAACATAAAGTCATATAACTCTTTAATTATTCTATTTGTCATTAAAAATTCATATAAATAGCTATGCACATTTTTGATAACATGATTTACATCAACATTTTGCTGAAATGCGAGTTTGAAAAGATTTGTTAGTGAGGGAAGATTTCCTAACACCTTGAATTTCTTAGATTCTCTTTTACCAGAGAAGAGTGTTAAGAACTGTTCCAAGTAAAACCAAGAACTTCTACATAACTGAATTTGGTACAATAAACACAGCTGTGAGCTCATGAAAGTGTTTTTTTATAACATCTAACCAAGCCAGGATTGCTGGACTTTGTTTTATAAACGTATAAAAAACTTGACTGTTTTGCTTCTGAAAGAATTGTATCTAAAACAACTTAATAAAGTTGCTTCATGGAATGCATCCAGCACCACACAATTACTGTAAGAAGTTATTTCAGAGTAAAATCGATAGCACTAGATCTTTATGCAAGATTAACATGGCAAACAATTTAAATAAAAACAAAAAGGATTTGTTAAAACATTTCATATGCTATCATTCTGGGTTTGGTTTATTTGAAGGGGTCAGCTATATCATGGAACCTAATACTCTTGTAAATATGTTTGTTGAAGGATTTCTCAGTAAGTCATACCATGTGACTATAACTTCCTGTTTAGGTAAAATTCCATCTATGACTTGCCTCCTTTTTAAGGAAAGTGATACTGAATATTAAGACCAATTCCTCAGCAGAGTCAGATGGCTTAACAGTTACTTTCTGAAGGGCATTGCAAGTATCTGTTTCAGAAATCTCTGGAAGTTGGATAATGTTCGAGAAGTATGGAAATATGCCATAATCATTCTGTACAGAAACGTAAGGCAAACTTGTGTGTTATTGATTCTAGGCCTATATGTCTAACATGTATTCTGGGGAAATGTTTCTAACAAGCATTGTGATTGTCATGCAGTGATTCATTTGACGTAGCTAAGGATGTTTTTAATGTGAATTCATTACCAGGAGATTGTGTTTAACAAATCTGTTACGTTTTACGAACTGGTGGTGAGCACTCTTGATGAAGGCATTCCTGTTGATGCACTATACATGGATCTGACAAAGACATTGATTTGTTACCTCATGAAGTTTTTTGCACATTTTGGAAAATCTGTACACAAATAGGTATTGTCTCTAAATTGGTTACAAACTGGGTAATCAAGAGGAAGTACAGAGTAAGAATAAAAGGTACATACTCTATAGCAAGAGTGTGTGCTAGAGATGTTCCTCAAGAATCAGTTCTGGGACCATGATGTTTTGGACTGTTGATGAAAGATTGCCCAGCTCCTGATAAAGCATGGTTTAGAAAGTTTGCTTATGATATGAAGAGTGGTTGTGTAGTTACTAACGTAAGAGAACATTGTCTTATGCAAAATTGCTTGGATTCACTGATCAGTTGGGTAGATTCTAAAGATATGAAATTTAATGTTAATAAATGCATGGTAGTTTATTTTGGAACAACAAATTTAGTTTATCCATAAATACTGGATAATCAGAAATGTAAGCCCTCAGGCTTGGTCAGGAATTTTAGTATCCTGGTTGACTCTTAGTTAAATTATGGGGCTAATACTCCTTAAGTAATTAGAGAAAGATATGATTTAATTGAAAATGTATTGTGCAGTTTTTCCAGCTTGTTAAAAGTGTTTCATTGCAGATATATACCACTAGTGTTCATCCAATAATTGTATAGTGTGGATCATTTTGTTCATATAACATCAAACAACTGAAATGCCGGGAGTGTATACAGAAAACGCTGAGAAGACAAATAAAAGGCTGTAAGTCAAAGACTTATCTCAACAGGCTTAAAAACGTATCCCTGTATTCTATAGCCTACAGGCTTTTAAGGGGTGACTTATTCTTGATTTATAAATGCTTGCATGATGATCATCTGGCAGCTAACTTCAAACTAGAAATAACACTCAGTTGGACAAGCTTGCTTCATTTAATTCAAAATGATTCTACTTTCTTTCAGGTAAGGGCTAACAGAATATAGAATTCCTTATCTCTGTTTATTAGATGTTTGGATGAATTAAAATCCTCAAGTACAGTTTATATATGTGGTATGCAAACTTGAAATTTTTTACCGATACTGAGATCAGGTAAACTCTTAAATGGCCTAACTAGGCTCTGAGTTTGAATCTCAAATGGTTGAATCATTGAAGCTTGCTGTATTACACCACTCATAGAAAAGGATACCAACAGGTTAGAATGACATGCAGTAGTCCAGGGTATCTGATGCTTTATAATCAGTCACACGTGGAACAGAACATGACTGAGTATCACGTGTATTTCTGTGGAACAGTGTCACAAGGTAATGAAGTGTTAATGACTCCTCAGCAAGTCATAATGTGTATACTGCATTACTCAGAGTAAGTATCTTAACCAGATTAAAATTCTGCCGTAGCATCTATAAGATATGGGTTTGTGTGAGAAACACCAATACCACACTGGGGCAACAAGTCAATAGATCCTCTTTTTCTTTGCCATTAAAAAACATTTTGTGTGCTGACTTCATTATGTTGTGCAGATAGTAATATGGAGATCTTCCCAGAGCATAGTAACAAACTCAAAGCATGGAGTAGTGGCAACGTGCTCTTTCTCAAGACCGCATGGCACACTAATGCAAGCTGTGCTCTGATGAGCTCACAAATCAGCACCATCTGTATCCTGTATGTCTGATCACCAGAGCAGTGACTCCATTGTTAGCTGCAGCTCACTAGACCCCCTAAAATGATGGGGGTTGATTGCTTATGGTGTTCATGATAAAATGTCGAATCCGCAAAGCTACAAAGGTTTGTGTGCCAGGAACAAAGTCTTTTTAAGAAGCTGCTTGCTTCAGTTTGAAATGAAGAACTGAAGTTAAGACCTGTCCCTGTGGCACAGAGGGACCTGACTGTGCCACAGATGACCCATATTCGACTAGCTCCATGAATGATGAAGGGACCGGGTGGGGGATGATGAGAGTGAGAGACTAACATTAGCTCATCCATGGAGGGAGCGGGAAGGCAGCCTGGTTTGCTCCAGTTGAATCATGAAGAGCCTGGCAAGCTCACTGCTGTAAGCAGTGTTATACTTGTTTGGGAGGTTGTGCATATGTAGAAGTATATATGTACCTTCTGAAGGTAGCTATCGCAGAGCTTGCAAGACTGTTATAGGGGTGCATGATGTGGGGGGTAGATCTTAATGGAAAAACACACCTTGACAGCAGTATGATGCTGTATCAGTCTCTAATCAGCTCACCAGCTCTGCAAGTGGGTCAGATAGAACATGGCGGATGCTTCTTTTCAGGTAAGGGCTAACAGAATATAGAATTCCTATATGCTGAGTGAATGAACAGGGGGGTAATGAACTGGTGGCAGCTAACAACCAGCTGTGGGGAGCCAAAATAAAAAGAATTGAAGATGAGCAGCGGACATAACTAAGTTTGTTTAGAAGGTACATAATTGCATGCTAGTAAGGGAGACAGTTCCCATGTAAACTGCATGACAGCACTGAAATGAAAGAACACTGAAAATAAATACAGTAGTAAACAGTGTGCAATAGCTACTTTCTAAAAGGCTCAAGTGCAAAGGCATGTCAGACTTATCACCTATGATAAGCTATTGGCACCTCAGAAGCTGTTCACTTTCAGTTTAGTACATTAGATTCATATTATTAGATCATATCGCTATCCAGGCTAGAAGAAGAAAGAGATTTTGAAAGATTGTATGCATTTTATGGTTGACCTCCTGGTTACTCCAAACCTTTAATATAATTAAGCGGTTTTTGCTTTCATGATATTGTTAAATACATTTTTAAAAGTTGGTACTGATGATGAGTGTTGTTATAAATTAATAGAGTTATTCTTTTTTTATTTTTTAAATGTTTCCTTCTTCATAAACAAAACTCTGCAATGCAGGGTAATGAACAAAATACAGACTCCACTAAAGGGGTAAATGAAATGTGGTGCTCATTGACAAATATGTTAGACCTTGCATAGCCATGGTGGCTATGCTTTCCCACATCTGTGTTTATTTCTCTTTCAGTTGTGTCTGTCTCTGCTGTACTCAGTAAGTTCAGCCACACAGATCCAACAAACCAGACTAGCAGCTTAGTGATATTATAAGCCAATAAAAATAAAACATAACAACGTGTCACTGAGTACTTGCTAACCATTCCGTTCTGAAGCTATGATACTCCTAGACAGAGCTACTATGGGTATAGACAAATCTGAAAGTATTGTATACACTGCACACTCATCTAGGAGGAGGATATGAGCTGGTGGAGTGAAAACTTGTTCCCAAACCTAATCCCAGTTAGGAAAAACAGAAACAGTTGATTGATGTTTCATGCTACTGTCAGTCACAGCTAGTAGGTGGGACAAGTGCAGAATTGAGGATATGGACTGTTGGCATAACACTATTCAATCTTTCACAGAAGGTCTAGATTTGTGCATCATACATTTGATCCATTCTTGTAAAATTTGTGTTTTTTTGACAAATCATTAAGGACTGAAGTCACTAAATAATGACATACATTTGAGTTTCAGACTTCATATCCTTCAGAAAATGTATGCTAATGTAACAACTGTTATTCTAGCAACTTTCTAAGTTCATAAGAGCAATATTTAAACTTTGTTCCTGATTTTGGTCCTTTGTCCTGCTATTATTACTTGGCTTTTTTCAGAATTCTTGGGCTAAGATATTAAGAGTTATGATGGTCAGCACATAAGTCAGGATAAAAGAAAAATCAGTATCTTAAAAGGGTATCAATGGAGCTACCTCAGTACATCCAAAGCAAAGCCAAAATCCAAACCAAAGCTCTGAACCACCAAAAGACATTTACTAAAAGAAATATGTGAAACAAGTAAAGCTTTTAGGCAAAAGAAGTGCTTTTTCAATGTACCTGTACAGATGAGCATTGGTCCGAGTCAGATTCCAATAGATTTGGAGCAGTGCTCATCTGTCTCAGCAATCAATAAAACATTTTTGAAGACACAAATGGCTTCTGAGATTTCTTCAGCTTCAATAGTTAAGTTTAATAACTTCTGTAACTTTCAACAGACTGCAAGAAATTGAGATTGAAGTTCCCCTCCAAATAAGAGCATTACCAGGAAAATAGAAAGAAGCTACCTTGGAAATCAGAACTACCCCTACGTTGACTAGACACCATCCCTGGTCCCAAAAAGGCAAGAGATTTTCTTAGTTTATTGTTATATTCAATGTCTAAGGAAGCATCATCAGTGTCCTGTTTTGCACTTAACCTTCCAAACTGAAATGCAGTTTGGTAAATCCTTATCCTTTTTTCTTTACTTTTAACAGTTACATCACAACATGTCACAAATATGAATGTGGCATTGCATTTGAATGCAGTCTGTTGAGCAGATATATGCACACAAATTATTTACTACTCCATCAGTCCTTTCAAAGATTCAAAATACGAGGCAGACTATCACAGCACATATGTATGAGTCATAACATATACAGTGCAGCAACATTAGTCAAAGTTGCATTAAGTGTAATCCACAATACATTGCTATCAGCATGCCATCAGTACAGCTGCAATAAATCACATCCTATCTATATCCAAGATTTTAACAAGCAATCCATATCCTGATTTCTACACCTATAGCTAGATGGCAGTCACATAATCTGAATATGCTTTGTAGCTCCTAATAAATTATCTTCATTCAGGGATTATTGAAAAAAAAACATTTTTTTATTTCCCATCTTGTTGATTAGGTTGTCTTCTGAAAGAAGCACTGTGATAGCACTTGTTACCCTTACTAATGGTATCCTGCCTGACATATAGAAATGGTGGCTCACAG
Organism: Protopterus annectens; assembly: GCF_019279795.1. Lineage (NCBI taxonomy): Eukaryota > Metazoa > Chordata > Ceratodontiformes > Protopteridae > Protopterus > Protopterus annectens. The sequence goes on along the minus strand of NC_056732.1, from coordinate 435,907,995 downwards.
GAGCAATATTTGTTGACCTTACCAAACTTTTGACATAGTCAACCATAACCTGCAAATTCTCACTGTCTGTGGCATTAAACAATACCCCTTCCCTGGTTCATTAGTTTCTAATAAAAGAGTCAATTCAAAATAAAAATAGGCACATCACACTCTTCCCTCTCTCCACTACCCATAGGAGTCCATCAAGGATCTATGCTGTCACCTTTACATTTAACAGTAGCCTTCCAGCTGATCTCCCACAGCTCAACTTAATTCTCTATGCAGATGACAGGGACTTACACAAATCGCGTCCTAAAGTCAAGTCAATCATCATATCTTGAAAATGACCTCAAACACCTTTCCAATTGGCTGTTTGGATAACAACTTGTTTTTAATTACCCATTAAACCAAAACAATGTCCTATGCCTGCATATGCAAATTATCTATCAACACTGGGACAAGAAAATGCAACCCTACAGATAGCCTAGAAAACACTCCTCTTTCAAATACCTTGCAGGTTAGGTAGATCAAAGCCTAGACTTTAACACATACAAAATCAAAATAAACTCTTCACAATTTTGGATCTGGGAAATCTTTCATTTACTCTTTCCAAATGAAGAGCTGTTATTTGTAAAGTCCTCTTGGCCCAACTCAAATATTCCACACTCAGACCACAAAACTTAAAAACCCTGAAAACAATAATATAAAAACGGCTCAACCAAAACTGCCTTCCTACTTTCACAAGCAAACTTGCGAAAAAGAATCCTTTCTACTACCTAAGAGGCTTCTCTAGAGCCAGCCCAGCTCTAACAACCCCCCAGGAACAAATGACAACACTAACCACTCCTCTATTTTAACCCCTAAAACTTGGGAATCCCTATCTACATTAATGCAAGAAACCAGCACTTTTGCCAAAGTCAAACAAAACTTGAAATAACATCAGTTTCAATAAGCTATGTGCAAATGCTTCTTAGCAGGTAAATTTACAAAATCTATCAACAGCTACACCCAGCCACTCACATATTACCTACTACTACTGCAAAGTTCAGGTGTACTGCTTTTTCCACTAGCCCAAACAGATATACTTCTGTATATGTGTTCTGTACATATGATGATTATGTATTGTTGAGTTGTACGGTTAGCAGTATCTAGTGCTATAATTCCACAGACGTCTTGTCTACTTATAATTTGTGCATATGTATTTATATATATATACCTACCTTTATATATCATTGTATTGCTCTGAGTGTTACTCATGGGCTGAAACTGGTCCACTGTGATCAGAAATCTACTCCAGTCCACAGACGGAAATAATTTATTTCTATAGTACACCCAAGGTGGTATTTATATTACTAAGGGAAATTTTGGCCAGGCATCAGGGGACTTCCATGACTCTTTGGAGCTGCTGGATGGCACAGGAGGACTCACAGCAGGAAGGAAGAGTCCTAAGGGAAGCAGCAGCATGGAGGCGGAGAGAAAGGCTGTGGAGAGTTTGGAGGTGGAGAATGAGAATTTGGAGAAAAATTTGTTTGATATGGAGAATTAAAATGCAAACAAGGTTCTTGTGTGGTTAATGATACAAACAACATTTAGCTGTCTCAAAGGAGAAGGAAGTAAGCGAGTCTGTTGGGGTGGTGTAGATAAAAGAACTTGTGTTAGGAGGGCTTGAAGGTCATGATCTGTTAAAATAATTAAACAGGATGATCCAGGAGACAGTTCTGTTGCTTCATGGAGTAAGACGGTATATAACATTTTTAGAAGTGCTGAGGATGGTAATATGGAGAAGGAGCCAGGTCATGTGGCAGAAGAGAATGCAGCAGTGACAGAAAGTGAAAGAAGAAAGTAGCAACAAACTGACAAGAAGTTTGGTTTTGTAGCAGCAGATAATATACTAATTAAAACATACTTAACAGTGACAGCAAGCAAAAAAATGATATCAGCAATAAGCTACAGGTAAAACTGTTTCAAAAAAGAGAATAGCAACTGTGACAATAAGGATACTGCAGTAGACAGATATTACATATGGGACAAGCTGTTTTGGGTTTTAAAGTTCAAGAAATGTTGTCTTTTATATATATATATATATATATATATATATATATATATTGGGACAGAAACTTTTTGTGACTTAACATCCGAAACTGAAGGTCCGATGATGAAATTTCTGAAACTGTATAACAAAAAGAAAGACATTTATCTGTGGAATAATTATTTGTTTTCTCATAGTAACTTAAATGTTAAAAAAAATTTACTTTGCAGTTTAAAAATGATGACCTGAAAGAAAAGGATGTTAATAATGCATGCAGGGTTTCTGTGAGACTGTTGATAACAGTAAGATGAGAGAAACAGAGAATGGAGGGTGGAGGTTGGAAACTGTTTTGAAATGTGGAAAAAAACATTTCAAAACACTTGCAAATTTTTATTTTTGTGACTGGTAATAGAGGACGTTAAGATATGCTGGCTAGCCTAAATCGTGTTTCTTTTGTGGGGACTTTTCTCATTTAATTAATGATTATTACAAGGTAGAATGTAACCAGTGTGGGGAGAAAGGACATACAGCAAGTAGGTGTGTGGCTAAAAGAGGTTGTGTAAAAACGGGACAATTTTTGATAGATTGTCAAGAGCAAACAGTAAATTATGAAAAATAAGGGGTTGGGGAGGACAACATATATGGCAGAACAACAAGTGGCTGGGAGGGAGGATGAACTAGGTGTAGAAGAAACTGTAGAAGAAAAAAAAACATGGAGGGGGAAAATGAGGAGTGAGAGTGCATGCAAGAAGAGAGGTCAGGAGTAGGGATTGACACTAACTGTTTTGAAGTTCTAGCCAGTGAAAAATCTGATTCTGAGGATCAGGGATTATTTCTGCATAAACACAAGAAAAAAATATGCAGTTGGGAAAGTGTAAAATTAAGAAAAGGAAAATTTAGAAATATTTCCCTAAATTTAAAAAGAAGGAAAAACAACAAATCTGATGGCATTTTCATTCGTTCCTCAATGAATGGGTTTGGATTCAATCCTTGGATCCAACTCAGCCACTTTCTGTAGATTCTAGGATCCGACTCTCAAGCTCCTCCCTTACCTGTAATGTCCTTGGCCACTGTGTTACCTCAGATCTGATTTGGCGCTCTTTGATTTGGTTGGGATTGAAATTTCTCGAGCTTATTGTGGGTTTAGTGAGTTTAAAAATGTATATTTTTTTCTTTCAGTCTTTAAATCTTCTTTTCAGTTATTTACTAGTATCTCCCTTACCTTCTATTTAACTAGTCTATTTACCAAATTTAAATATTTTTTCTTGATAATCTTAAAGCTGAAGCATCAGAGTTGGATCGGAGGAGTTGATTTTGACTCCAAAGTTAATGGAGCCATCACTTCCCCTTGGACTTCGATGTTGGACAGGTCAGCTCTGACTCCTTTCTCAGAGCAGAGAGCCGGGAAGAGCCTTGATGGCTCTGATTGGATTGTTCTCAGCTTCTCCTGGTCATTCTGCCTTCAATGTGTTGGAAAGGGTTTTCTCTCACCCAAAGAAGTTTCAACTCTTGCGTCTTAGGATGCACTCCCTGTTCCCTCTTTGGATCCTGTGTCTGAGTTTACTCATCCTACACCTCAGGGACAGCCAGCTCGTATGAGCTTCCAAACAGTTCCCACCAGGAAACTCTCCACTTCTTCCAACACCTCTCCAGAACACCCCCACTGAAGAGGTTCCTTGGAAGAGGTCATGCAAGAGGAAGCACTTGGATTCCCCATGATTCCCTCACAGAAGACACAAACATCGATGAAGGGGAACGTCCCCTAGATCTCCGCCTGAGGATTTCTCGTTTGGAGACATCATAGGGATCCTTCCTCAGAAAGGTGGTTGGTCTTCCCAAACCCCTTCCCAGGAGGAATTGGTGTTCTTAGAAGCCTTCAGGTCTGGAACATCTACGTTTTGTGCTACCTCCCCATTGATGAGCTTATAGACCTTGTCTGCTGCACTACATGGCAGTAACTAGACTTCATGGAACCGATCCCCAAATGCCCAGACAAAATCCTGAGCACCCTCTCTGACCTGACAGACAACACTGGACCAAGAGAATCTCTGTAGATACCATGGTTGTTGAGGCAACCATGAAAAAGGAGCTGGCTGAGCAGAGCTCCACTTTCCATCACCCTAATAGGGAGTCTAGGGCATTGGACAAACTTGGGAAGTGAGTGTATGCTTTAGCGACTTTTGCCTTATGGTCACTGGATTACGTGATACATTTAACTACAGAAAGGCTTAGTTAAGGAACTGACTAACTCTACCCTTGGGTCCATGTCCACAGAGGAGCAAAAATCTTTTTTCCTCAAAACTGGCCACATGTCCACAGAGGAACAAAAATCTTTTTCCTCACAACTGACCACCCTGCAATCTATTACAAATGTATCCATGAGGCTAATCTCACATGCAACTGGAGATTCCTCAAGGGCGGTTAGTTCAGACATAACCATTAGAAGACATGCCTGAATGTGGTTATGCATATTTGCAGATTCCTTCAAGGCGTTATTCATCAATGCACCTTTTGATGGATCTTTTTTGTTTGGCCCAACCTTTAGAGACACTTTCCCACAGTGAGCATGATAGGAAGACCTTGGATGTTGTGGAAATCTGCTTTTCTACCCCATAGAGACCTTTTTCTAGGAATCAATGCGGTGGTAAAAAAAAATGTGGTTCTGGAAATCTCAGGGACCTTTCCAAGAGTCTCGTGGAGGATTTTCCCCTGAGGCAGAGGGGTAATAGCTGCAATGGAAGTTGCCACCCACAAGGCAGAGGGGATCTGCAGAATCTAGTGTCTCAAGATTCCTTCTCAGATAGACCTTTTCAGCGTTCCTGAAAGGTTGCCCCACTGTCCTTATCTGGAAACAGTGGGGGGCTCTTGTCCTTGTACCTAGAAGTGAAAAACAACAATTTTAGAATACTTTCAGTAAATGTGAACTGTATTATTAACACTGTAAGAAGGATAGTGATATTGAAATTGTGTGCTAATTGTGATTTGGATGTTATTATAGGTTCATAGGTTCATAGGTGTGTACTAGGCTAATGGCCCTGGGGCCTTTACAAGCCTAGCCCATAGGATTACCCTGGCATCGTTCCACCTGACCTTAGTTCCCAGTGCCTAGGTTCATAGGTTCATAGGTGTGTACTAGGCTAATGGCCCTGGGGCCTTTACAAGCTTAGCCCATAGGATTACCCTGGCATCGTTCCACCCGACCTTAATTCCCAGTGCCTCTGTCGAGTAAAGCCACTGGAGTGATCTCTGGGGTGAAATTTCTATTTCCCATGCACTCATGAAGATTCCTCTTGAAGAGGGCCAATGAGGTGCTCTGCTTGACATGTATGTGAAGTCTGTTCCATAGCATGGGCAGTCTCTGGGTTATGAACCTGTCCCTCCAGCATGTTCTGTTGATTGTGGTAATGAGGCTGAGGTCTCTGGAGAGTGTGGTGTGGAGGGATTGGGATTTCTTTAGATGTAGCATTTCTAACAGGGCTGGTCGGACATGACTTTGTAAATCAAGCAGAGATCGCCTCTAAGTAGGTGATATGAGACAGAGAATAGGTGGATTTATTTTTTAGTGTGTCCATATAGGACAAATGTTTAAAGCCTAGGATCCTCTTTGTGAGGTACTTTTGCGCAATGTGGTGGTCAAAAGAGAGGTTGCTGTCAACCTGTGTTCCCAGATTATGCTAGAGAATGTTAGATTTCTGAAAAGTGAAGAAAGATTGCAAACAGAAAAAATTGTGGGGTGGAAATATAATATGGAACTTAGGAAGTGAAAATTGTTCTGCAATGGCTGTGTTTTGTAAAAAAAAACAGTGAAAATACTAGATATAACACTGGTAAGGATGAGAAGGTTAACTTTTGTGGGTCTGAAGTAGACAGAACATGTTTATAGAATTATTATGTTGTATACATATGTAACTAGCAAGGAAAGAGAGAATCTGTTTCATCATATATTAGACTATATGCTGGATAACATGAAAATTATAATTGCATGGGACATTTATTGTGATTTAAGGGGAGGCTGAAAAAAGAAAGGGAAAGATGTAAACAAAATACAGAAACTGATAAAATGTGGGAAATTAGCTGTGTGGAACAAAAGTAAATGGACTTCTAGAAGGGGCACTTAGATATGAAATTGATTATTTTGTATTATCGGAGGGCTTGGAGGTAGCTGATGGAAATACTACTGTGGTGGTGTTTTATGGCCATTTAATAATATGAGTTGAGGTGATGGAAGAAAGGGAGTATATTAAATAGGAAAGGGAATTAAAGGAATAACTGAGAAATTATGGGATGAAATAGGAGAGTCAGAAGTATTGCAGTTATGGAAGGGTCATATAACCTTGAAGGACTTCTATAAAAACTTGTCTGGGTGGTGGATTGAATTTAAAAGTAAGTATAAAAAGTGTTTTTCTTGGACCGTGTGCTAGAATAGGAAAAAGAACCAGAACCAGGTGAGTACTACGTCTATAGTTCAAATAAATAAGTTCTGGTAGATCCAACTTTACTTTTGTTTTCACAGCACAATAACAATTAAAACACCTTCAGATTGTGGCTGTTGGATATTTCTCACACTAAAAAAGTCAAGGCATTAAAGTGCAAGCTTCAACCAAAGGTAAAGAAAGCACCCCTGCTTAAGAAATATAATCCTCCATACTGTCTCAATAAAGATATATACAAAATTATCATAACAATGCACCCTGGACACAGAAAATGGCAACAACTAACCTGTGGTTTTATCTAATCTTGTTTCAGTTCAAACGAGGTTCACTCTAAAAGACATGCTGGCTGTTCCTACACCTCTGACATTTGAGGAAAAGTTGTAGAAGAAAGAAAGAGGTGTAGGATGCAGCTAGATTTTATTTCAGGAAGAGCAGGCACTCCAACAGATTGCAGTAAGGGATGGGTGCCTTTATCATGAGAGGCGTCTAGTAACCCGGTTGTTGGCTGCTCTGTGATGTGGGATTGCAGAGCAGCTACCATTCGGGTTGACAGAGGTCTTTCAATACATTTCTGCTTAACTCCATAGAAGAAGACACAAGAAATTAAAAGAAAAAAGAAAAAAAAATGTGAAAATGTTTAATTTTTATATGGGCAACACAACTGTTCCTATAGCTCCTAACATAAAGAAAAAAGTCAGCACACCAGTACCAGAAATGGCTGTACTGAACATGCTTTTATGCACCCTGCAGCATAAGCAAAAAAAAAAAAAAAAACAAGATCTATTTTTCTTATGGCAACCCTGTTTTTTTGTACAAACTTCACACATGACCAAATGTAGACTTTGTTTCCTCACAGTATACAGTACATTAAAAGTTCAGAGCACACTTTGAATGGGTGGGCATGGAACAGTGTCTTTTTCTTTGCAATGGCACCTACCTCAGATTAAAGTCAGCAGAGCTATATGCATTTAGGGGTTAACATTATCTGTCAGTATCTGAGGCCCTATATAAAGTCTAAGATGTGCATATCACCCTTTCTTCCAGAAGTCAATCAGAAATATAGGAGACAAGTTCTTAAACAGAGGGAATGAAATAATAATCATGGCTCTGCATCAGCATGCCTGCAAACTTCCTGGATGGACAGGCAGTGCTATCTGGAAGATTCAGGTGTGAACAGATCTTAAAAACATGATCAATGCTGTTTGTGGTCACAATAGATCCAGGGATGCCTTTTGATGATGTTGCTCTGACATGATCCTCCATGTAGTCAACAGACTCTGCCACTATGAGTGGGCAAGGAATGCCACTGGAGGTGAACCAACCTTACCTCCCCTGGACGAGATAATGATTTTCCTGGCCTCACATCATACCAACAATTTGGATCATCAGATAACAAGGGGAGGTATTGAAGCATGTGTTCCAGGACATACAGGTACGTTCTACTTTCCCAAACTCTGCAGCATACACGATTTCTCATTGAATAACATTATTCACGATGAGGACCATATTGTTATATTTGTGTTTCAGCAGCAGAAGTATGCCATGAATGTAAGAAACACATCTGATGTGGGTGCAGAATGTCAGTATTACAGCCTGTCTTACCAACGCAGTACATGCATAACACTTTAAGCAACATGTGTGATGCTGTGTATTTAAATTACATAGGTTCCTAAACATCTGCACAGCAGCAACACATGTCATGTAAGTGTCTCCATATCCTGTTAGTGTGATCCATAGTTGTTGTGTTTCTTTGCCTCCTGTCATGCCTGTAGAATATACTTGCATGTTGATGTTTGTGTGCTATTATATGCTATACCTCAGGAGGAATGCTACTTGATGCCTGGTATGTGCTTATTGAGGATATTTGTATGTCTGTCTTTTCACATGACAGTGGCATTTCAACCATCACATCTGGTGATGGAGTCATAGGAGGACATGTCAGATAGGCTTTAGTATTTGTATTAATCTCATCTGTCTTATTTGTTTGATATTTAACTTACATGTCATAGCTCTGTTTTATATATATATATATATATATATATATATATATATATATATATATATATATATAGGGTCCCTGAACCACCCACAGCCATGATGTCCTGTTAAGTCCATATCATCATTGCAGTCATATAGTTGTCCCATATGTCAGTACTATGCTGCATTTGATTTCTGTGAAGGTATGTGACATGTGTCATCTGTCTCTTTTTGTAGTACATCCACTGCTTGGCTCCTCCAGTAGCCCGTCCATTGATCCTGAGGTGAGATGCGATGTACCTAACTATGATAGTACAGCCCATGGCACACAGGCAACTGCACTGGGTTCATTGTCCAGCCCAGAAGGGTCAGCCATCTGTTTCATGGTGTAATCACTGATATGAAAGATAATGTGGCCAGACGTTCTGATAATGTGGGGACATCAAATGATAGACATGATAATGACCATGACCCACTGTCCCATGTAGAGTGTGGGAATGATGGTGACTCTTCACCATGATGGACTGATATTTCCCATCAGAGTACACTTGGAAGTGTAGCTGATATGCATGGATATGTGTCAGAGAGTATCCGCTTACTATTACAGGCAAATAAAATTCCCAGTGACCTTATGGCTCTGACTGTGTGCACTTGCCCATTCCAGTGATCATGTAGCACACCAGCTGCATGTGTTACATGAAGGTCAGGATTGCAGACATTGGTAGGATCCAGCAGCATTAGCTCCAAAGTATGACAGAGTGTTATCGGTTGCACGCTCTGTTGAAAACCTTGTTACTGTGGTGCTAGAACAGTGCAATAGTACTAACCAGGTATTATATGCCCTAACTGTACTAAGCAGATTACTTCTATAAGGAAGAGGCAGACCCCCTCTCATTAGACTAACACGTGCCCCTTGGACATCAATGTCTGTGCTGTAACATGCATGCACATCTGCTGTTGGTCACTTGAGCCAAGTAGTCACATCCAGACTGTCACATCGCAATACTGCTTCTACCCACAGTGTGTAACTAAATGCTGGTGTCTCCATGTCCAGCTCCTCGGTGCAGCACCAAGGGCTGAGTGTTTTCAGATGTGGTAGGGATAGCCAGGACCTTGATGTGAGACATCAGCTTGGGCACCCTAGACTGCATTACAGTAACACTGACAGTTGATTCAATGTGTGTCCTGTTGTAGCATTCTGACCCTGTGGCAATGACGATCACTGTGTTAACCACTGACTAATTAATCTGTAGGTATTTTTTCAAATATCTGATGTCACAGGGATTTCCTGATCATATATATAACTTAGGTGACTAGCTTCAAGTTGTGATATGCAGTACTTATATGGTATATGCGATTACATATATTGAAGACAGTAATACTATATGTGACTTCATGCTTTGAAGTTTGCATCACTTGCTATTTTTTTATCATCCAGCATTGATTGCTACATTACACATTTCCTTTTTGTCTGCCATTCCTACATCCACAAGTATGCCTCCATATTTATACCTGGGTCACTTATGACATTTTAACATGGTACTGTGCAGTTATGTGTACTTGTTTCCATTTTCAGTCCCCATGCTGACATGTAGTTGCCTTGTGTGCCTTCCCATATCTCACTGATTCTACACTCATACATGTGTTGCTGTATCCCCAACATTAATGCATGTTCCATGAATGTTGTGTAGTCACTGTCATTGATGCTGTGCATATGTGTACATGTTATTACCTGAAAATGAGTCATGTTGCAGGAATAACCTCTGCATCGTAGCACTGTCTTCTGTGTGACATTCCATATCAGGCATGGTATGTGATGCTGGTTTTTGTTTATTTTCTTTTTGGGTGGTCCTTGGGATGTTTGTAATTTCTCATTCTGTTGGAAGAGTTTTACTGTATTGTAACACACTGTTACACATCACACAATGCTGTGTGTGATGCATCAGTGCTAGAGTACAGCTCTTGTTTTTGGGTGTGTTTGTGCTGATACATTCCCATACACATCACAGGCCTTGATTTCTTGTGTTAGTAGCTGTTTTACAGGTAACATTACATGCTTTTTATCTGTATGGTGATATCGTATATGTCCAATGACACCTTCTGTTGTGTAGACCTCCTGCATCCCACACATTTTCCTGTGGTCTGTTTGGTAATGTACCTTACAGAGAGACTTCCTGCAATGATGTTTCCTCTGAGTGTTGTGCATATATTCTTACTGGTATACCTACTGCTTCTGTTGTGTATGATATTCAGTGATGACAACTAGTGGTTTCTTTCCATTAGTCTTGATCTGTACTGTTGCTGTTGTGGGGCAACATGTAAATATCACTGTTTAGTCTGTGTACATTTGTAAGTGTGGCTTGTCATGACTCAAAGGTGTGTGTCAAATGCTGCCTTGTTGCCTGAGCTAGGGCATATTGCTGCCCATGACTATTACTTCTCACCCCTGTGTCCCCCTGATCATCCTGTGACAGCTCTGATATGTCATCTCCAGACATCTGGGCTTCTTGGGGTAGGTCACCCACACCTGTGGCTGGCAAGCCACAATACTTTGCTGTCATCATGTTATGTACATGGCACACACAGTAACTATCTGTGATGCCTTTTCTGGGTGTATTGTAGTATACCCCTGGATGTGTCTGGGCATCTGAATCTTGCTTTCAGCATGCCTAACACATGCTTAATGATGTTTCATGTCAAGGTGTGTGCTGTGTTGTATGCATCCTTGTAATGGGTCAAATAGGCTCTGTATGTTGCCATTAGTCAAGGCTCCAGTGGATAACCACAGTCACCTGTTTTCAGGAAGGAGACAACACATATGGTGTTCTCCTGATAAATGTAGACAGGTCTAGAGTCTATTTACATCATAGCTGTGTTCCTGTACTTACTGAGTAGTAGTCCCTCAGGTATTTCACAGTGGTATAAGGCAGCCCTCAGTCCACTTTCCCTTCATATTGCAACATCATACACAGTATTGGGGTGTGTTGCCATAATATTAGTAATGAAGCCATCTGCTGAGCACACCCATTGAGCGCTGGCCACCCCTTTTGTATTGATGTACCATTCAGCATCAAGTACAGCTGGTGCTTTATTTATTTATTTTTATTTATTAATTAGTCTTTTGTTAACCGGGTTAGTCCACTGGGCTGGTGTCCCATTTTCAGTGGAAACCTGAGGAGAAAAGCTGCACAACAAAAAATAACAGTAACAACAATGTTTACAGGACAAGTAAAGTGAATCTGTTTGCATAACAATGTGCATTCATGCTATGAATAGGTACAGTGCAAATATACAATCATGTGATAGTGGAGAAAACAATTAACAATGCATAATATTCAACATAAACAAAACCTACTCTAGTAAGTAGAAGGGGTTGAGCCCTGTAGTAAACAAGAAGATTTACAACTAGTGCATCAGATAAAAAGCTCTTAAACATCTTTATGGTGCAGTGATGTGTAGGCAGCTGTACACAGGCAGGTGTAGGCAGAAAAATAAATGGATACATGTACTTTAGCTTAAAAACAGAGAGGACTTGCAGACTCAGTGGTAAGGGTAGTAAGAAGCACCAGTATTACGTTTGGTGGGAGTTTCACTTGGTATCGTGTATTGCTGAGGAAGGGTAACCTGAAAAACAAAAAGGGGGAGAGGAAAAAAGATTAGAAGTAGAAAGGGTACAAGAAATGTAAGTTATGTGGAAAGTTATTAGAGAAATAGGAAGAGAGAGACTAGTAGGTGTCGGGATGTGGTGGTGAGTAAGTACATAGATATGGAGTGCCTAGGTGTGTGGAATAGTTGGGAGTGCCAGATCGTGGAGAGGTAATTAAATAATAGGGATCAGTACCTGGAGATAGGAAGAGAAAAAAAGGGGTGTTTTGAGGGTATGTGATAGTTCTTAGTGGGTGAAAAAAGCAAGTTGAGTGAGCAGATAAAGATATAGGATAAGAGATGAAAAAACATGAGAGGTACAGCAGAAAGCAGTGGAAGAGACAGCAAGTAGCACAAAAATCAATATCTACACAGCAGTTCAGTGAGGATACACATCACAATTGCATTGGGCATCAAATCAGTATTTAAAAACAGCAGTAAAATTATAAGTAGGTTCAGTAAGGCAAAATCGATATTTAAGACAGTACAATAAAATCAAAAAAAAAAAAAAACAGTTGTGGACCCAGCAGAAAGTATGCAGTGGCAACAGTTAAAGTTGAAACCAGGTTCTGAATAACATATATACAAGTTGTACAGCACTAAAGCAATTATAACAGCCGCTATGTACATAGATAGTTTACAGTGAAACAGTGTAGCTGTTTGCAGTACAATCATTGTTCTCCATGAGGTCACACAACTAGCTATGAACTGTGAGTAACATTTAGATCTGCGCCATAGCAGGTTTCATGAGTGTGCGTCAGCTAAGCATGCTAGAGCATTTATAGAGGATTGCTTGTTTTGAGGGTTCTGTCTGTATCTATATTAATTACAAACAAGACAGCCTCTTTAATGACCACAAATTATTGGGTGGACTACATAACAGAGCAGCTAGAGCTTAAGAGAATTTAGTTTGTTATGATACAAACATTTGAGTGGTCACAAGTAATGGCCAAAATTACTTAAAGGTACATTACTGCATTTAGAAAATAAAAGTTTTACAGCTTATAATTCAAACATGTCCACAGCACACCTCTATAGGCTATACAAGGAGGCATAGGTAAACAATAGTACCTTGGATAATTGTTCGGGAGTTGTAGAAAAGTGTGTAAAGTTACACTAATAGAAGATGTTAGGAAGGAAGAATACCAGTAATAACCAGGGCGTTACATGTATATTACAGCATAAGACAACCAGAGCCTGCAGACTCCATTCATCTGGAACACAACAGATTCCAATAGTAAAATAACATAAGTAGAAAAAAAACTTCAGTTTGAAATGCAAAAAAAAAAAAAATTACCTTGACTAACAGTAGAAAACGGTCTACATTACAGATTACATGAAACTAGCCGCTCTTGCACATCACCACATATGGAGCAGACGGGGAGAGGAAACAAGAAATGAAATTAATGTGACATGGGTGCAGTCTGTTGCACTAAGGACACATGGGAAGTTGGCTGTGGCATAAAACTGCTGCATGGCAGTTCTGCACTCCATAACTGTTGGTGGGAAGTGGATATAATCATCCACATTGGTGCACATTACTGCAGGGAAATGCAAGAGGATGCAACTGGCAGCTTTCTGGGATACTCATGTGGCATCTCCCATATGCTACTGAAATGTTCCAGAGGCCAGTATACCTAGACTCAGGCACACTTTTATTTTTTTTTGGTATTGGGTTACCTTGCAGACCACAACCATGCATGTGGGGTGCATATGTCCTACACACAGCCTGCACCAGCTCTCTGTCTAATATTTATCTATTATTTCCTAGTCAGAGCGCTGGCTTAACTGTAGCCTGACTCACTGTCTAGCTGGTTGCCTTTTGGCACTCAGTTGCAGATCATCCTCTAGTATGGCTTACTGTACCCCCCAGCCTGCTGTAGTGCATTAAATGCCAGCTGCATTTTTTTAAGTAAGGTTTGCAGATTCTGCAGGATTACCTGAGAACCTTTAGAATATAGTGGCATAAAGCACATATTGCCTCTGCTGAGTGCTTTCATAAAGTTGTTGGCAAAGTACCTTGTCGCATTTAAGTTGCATTGGATGCGCCATTTGGGTTTTGGAATTTAGGGGGTATGTATGAAATTTGTAATTATCCTACACTGAATAGATAATTATCTTGTCTTGATTTAATGTATATTATGGAATCACATCCAGTACTGATACATTGACATATTCCTTTGCCGTCCTGCACTGTCTCCAGCTTTCTTTTGGAATCTGATCCAAAAAGTTATCTATTTTTCTCATAATGTCGCTGTTGTTTCTTAATATTATCATCTTCATGACAGTACTTGATGCCTGTGTAAGGACTCAGAACATGCAAATACCAATGGGACCCTTCAGTAAGGTAACAAGGCAATTTTCTTTAAAAATATGGTGGGGTCCTTTAAATAGCACTGATAAAGTGTTATTGTTCTTCCTGAGAAAATACCATGTTTTCCTCTGACCTAGAGAAATGTAGCTGAGGAAATATATATAAGTAAAAAATATGAAAAGGAAAAAAACAAAAATGATGATAATATATATGTAAAGTGATCCAGGTAAGTCTGCAGTAAAGGTACCAACTATATGGCTAGTAGGTCTTAGTTAGCAGGTTCAGTCAGTCAGTGTTCAAATGAATGTGCAAGTTATTTACGTATAAATCCTGTGACACTGCAGGTAGCAATGTGGATGTCCTCATTGTACTGAGGCCAGGTATAAATAAAGTGTGATTTGTGCAGTATGTAAGTCAAAATGTCTTGTATTAAATAAAACATTTCTTCCTTTGCACCCTAATAATTCTGAAAAGCATATGCGTATCTCTGCATGTCTTGACTGTTGAGACAGTTCCCTTGATTTCTCTTGTGTAAAAGTAGTATAAATATATGTGAATATGCATAGGTATGAATGGGTTTGTGGGGAGGGGACTCTCCCTGGAGTTTGGAATACTGGCCAGGCTAAGAAACGTGCATGGTAGTTAAATAAGATAAGGTATTAAGTGATGGTGCCTGAGGTGTTATTCTGAAATTTCAAATTACTGATAAGATTTCAAAAGTGCCATTATAAAACAAAACTAAATATAGATAAGTATCGCTGTGTTTCCTGGGACACAGCAATGTTATATACATTTAAAGCAGATACAAGTGTGACTTAGGTTCATAGGTTCATAGGTTCATACTAGGCTATCTGCCCTAGGGCATTTATAAGCCTAGCCAGAGTGTGTTTGGCTTTCGCCACCCATTTTAAAATAATTTTGCTATGCTCTTTTTCGAGGTTAGTATACTGTGCCTCTGTCTAACAGTGGCACAGAAGTGATACCTGGGGTAAACCTACGATCTCCCATCCACTCATCAAGATTCCTCTTGAAGAGGGTCAATGAGGGACTCTGCCTAACCTGGACTGGGATTTTATTCCAGAGTGAAGGGAGCCTCTGGGTTATGAATCTGTCCCTCCAGCATGTCCTATTTATTTCAGTGCTGAGGTTCAAGTCTCTCGAGCGCGTAGCTCGATGGGATTTGGATTTTCTGAGGTGCAGCATGTCCATTAATTCCGGGTTGGACATGGCTTTATACGTCAGGCACAGATCGCCTCTGAGCAGGCGGTATGCCACTGAGTAGAGCTGGAGTTTCTTTAACCGGGCAGCATATGGCACCTGTTTGAGCCCTTTGATCCTCTTGGTGAGGTACTTTTGGGGTCTTTCCAGTTGCTGCAGGTGTTTGGTAAGGTACATCCCAAAAGGGCTATTGTACTCAATTATGGGCCTGATGAGGGATGAGTAAAGAGGCACGATGACCTCCCCTGATCTAGATGTGAATCCCTTCATGATTAGGTGGGCTATATAAAATGTTTTTCTAACCACTTTGGCCACGTGGTTGTCAAATGAGAGATTGCTATCAGCTTGGGTCCCCAGGTCCCTAATTACTTCTTCTGTACTTAATGGATTACCACCTATGTGGTAATTTGTGGGCACTTTGTTTTTTCCAAAGGGGATGACTATACACTTTTTGGCATTTAGCTTGAGGCCATGGCTCTGGCACCAGTTGTCTGTTTCTATGAGGCCCTTTTGGAGGATGCTTGTGTCGGCTGGAGTGTCGATTATGGCGCCCAGTTTGCAGTCATCTGCAAACTTGGTCAGCCACAGTCCTTCCGTGTTGGCCTGTACTTGTCACTAAATACAAGAATATTGTGTCACAGTTACAAGTATGACTTGTCACTGATTATTTTAAAACTTTGCTGAAACTTCTGATATCAGCCACATGCTGTGGGCTAAAAGATCAATACAGCATATGAAACAATCATTCCTTTAGGGTATATGAAGGTTTATATTTTTATATAACATTTAGAGTTTTGCTGTATGCTTATTCTTAATACCAATGTATATTCTTGATTGTAAAAGTTTGTGTGTATGCCAAAAGAAAAAAATAATTTACTATGTGGATTTCCAAATGTTTTCAGAGTGTTCATTAGCCTCTGTAAGAAAGTTATGATAAGACAACCCACATAGATGTTTATGCTAAGCAGAACTATCCAAGGTTAAAAAAAAGCTTCCCAGAAATTAAAAATGTGCATGTATATAAATCATGCTCATGTATTTCAAAATGTTCAGTAAATGTAATCCATTTTCTCTTCATCCTGCAATGCGTGGTCATATTCTCATTAACTTACTTATTAGGACTATGCATAGAGAACTTTAGCCCTGACTGCAGTAATGGAGAGGGTATAAAATGCAATTATACTGCACACAGCTTGTATGTAATATGGTTTGCAATTATTGTTAATAACATGGATCTCGGCCGTCACTACTTTTGCCTCTTAGTTTGCTCTTCTTCTCATTTGTTTATTGTTCTGGTGAGTTACTGAGGACTGCAGTCAGCCAGTGATGTTGGACAACGAGTTTCATACTTCTGGCTGTTTAGATAGTGTGTTGATGCAAAACCTGTTATTCTGTTGATTTTTAAATGAAGGAGAGTATTTAAAGAGTGACCCTGATTTTGGTCATTGCTCCTCCCACTGTTTCTTTTTTTTTTTCAAAAATGTTTTTATTTCTTTTATAGCACAATAACTTAACATTATAGTAACAAGAAAAAACAAACTATATGCAATGTCCATAACAACTAAAAAAGCAATAAACATAGGAGAACACAGATTAGACAATTTTGTCCAAACAATTAAACGATGGGTTGTGTTGTTAGTCCTTGCTTTTATAGTAGCAATCTCTTTCTTACAAATGTATTTCACAAGATGAATAAACTCCAATTTTTATAACAGTTTTCCTTGCTATAGAGAGGATAGACCATAATAAAAATGTTTTTTTTAGGAATGACATCAGGAACAGGAACACTGAAAAGGATAAGGGAGTCAGAAATTATACAGTTGTCATTCCATAGAGTTTTACAGAGATATAGTCTAACCAAAATGGGAAAATTATTTTGCATTTAACAACCATATGTATACAGTCAACATCAGGGTGTCCACATCTCCAGCATTTCATTTCATCTTTCTTGTACATTATTGCTAGTTTATGTGGGGTGAAAAAAATATCTGTGTAAACATTTCCATGTGTATACACATCAGAACAGGGAAGATGTTTTGATGATGTGCTTTAATATTGCTACACACTCAAGTGTGCTAGCTTGCACTGCAATTAAAATGTTTTTATTACTGTTTTAACTATTTTTTCTGCAAAAAAAAAAAAAAAAAGTTCTAAGCTTGTTTCCCGCCTTCCTGTTACTAGAGTAGTCCAGACACAGATTTGCTGTATCCAGAACTGTTTTGTAAGTTTCTGAGTTCCCCAGACCTTTCTGTGTTACAGGGAAGCCTTTCAGCTTATCAGTGGGAGTGGTAAGTGCTAGGAAGCCTATCTACCACAAGAGGAGTGGTTTCTGGCTCTGAAAATGTAGTTTATTGGCTGTTTGGGCAGTTTTTCTATCCCTTTCAACTTTCTGCTTTAAAAACCCATGTTTGCATGGGTTTGCACTTGTTTAAGCTCCGCGAATCCAGTTTTGGCATCCTGCAGACTACAAGAGCAACAGAAAGGAGAAAGAGAGACTTTAAGTGCCTCCAGTTTGATTTTTTCTGATTATACTGCTTTCTACACTTGATCTAAGTCATTTTTTTCATTTAACTGCATTTATTTTAATTGTATTTGCTTTAATATTGGCAGACACTCAAGTGTGCTAGCGTGCACTGCATTTAAAGTGTTTTTATTACTGTTTTAACTATTTGTTTTTGCTAAAAAACAAAAAAAAGTTCTAAGTTTGTTTCCCACCTTTCCTGTTACTAGAGTAGTCCAGATACAGATTTGCTGTATCCAGGACTGTTTTGTAAGTTTCTTAGTTTCCCAGACATTTTTGTGTTAGCGGGAAGCCTTCCAGCTTATCAGTAGGAGTGGTAAGCACTATGTAGCCTATCTACCACAAGAGGAGTGGTTTGTGGCTCTGAAATTGTAGATTATTAGCCGGCTGGGCAGTTTTTCTATCCGTTTCAATTTTCTGGTTTAAAAGCCCATGTTTGCACGGGTATGCGTGCCGCGCAGTCCCACTAAGCTGGGGTAAACTATAACCGGTACCAGAAAGTCTGCTCTTCAATTTTTCCCTTAGATCTTGCAAGTTCTCTTCTCTCTTGCACTTCAATTAGGTTATCCGCCTAGCACTTCATCAGGCTTTTTGTAGCATTTATTGCAGCACACATAAGTGCTATCAGCAATAGACATCCTATAAGGAACAGCTCTAGTACTTAGTAATGATGACCATCCCTCCTGGCATGTCTAAAGGTCAGTTTCCTGTGCTTTCTGCTATTAATCTAGTGAACTTGGGCATTCTGAGGCAGTGTAGCAACTGGCTCATGTTAACAGACAACCCTCTCCTCTTACCTCCCAACACTCAATCTTGTGAGAGATGCACTTATATCTCCAGATTGGAAGCCATGTACTCTCCAGCCAAGACCGGAATAGCTGGTCAAGAGGAGAAGGTCAACACCTGCACCACACCACATGGAACACATAGCCCTCGAGAACACCCACCACCATAGCTCTCACATAAAAACACAAACCATACACCCACCTTCGCAGAGGCTCTCAATATAAATCTACCCAAACAGCAGAGACCACCAAGGCAGAAATGCACTCAACCACCACAACACAGCACAAACCACAAGACACATAACTCACCTACACAGTGTGCCCCTCAACCTAAGCCCCTAAGGAAAAACAGCTTGCCCAATGCACTAATCATATGTGACTCAATAGTGAGGCACACTGATGTCCCACTCACTAGGTTGAATAAGGAGAAGGTAACAGTCAGCCGTCTATCAGGTGCCAGAATCCAAAACATAACATACTCACTAAGGTCACTCCACAACAAGTACAAGTATGACTCTGTCATTGTCCATGTGGGTGTGAATGACCTGATAAGCACCTCCTTGGACTACATGAAAAGAGACATGGTGGAGCTCTCGGACTATGTGGCCCAGGCAGGTATGACCCTAGCCCTGAACAGCATCCTACTGTCGCCCAGAATGATACCTAAGTACAAGCAGAAAATAATTGATTTCAACAACTGGCTAACTTTCTGATGTCATTCTAATGGGATTCAGTACCTGTCTGCTTGGGATGACATGATTGACAGACCTTGATGCTTTGCTAGAGATGGCCTGCTTCTGTCACCACTGGGTTTCCAGGTACTGGCTAAGTCTCTTGCCACCCCTATAGTGCCTTTTTTAGGCAGATTTCCAAAGAACAAATTACCTCTGAAATAGCTATAAATAAATGCAATCTGAGGGTCATGCTGCTCATTGCTAGAATTCTAAATCTCAAGATGCACTCACTCGAAGCACTCTTCAAAATGGAGAACATTGACATTTGTGCTGTAATGGAGACCTGGTTTAAAGCAGCAGAAAGCACCCCTGCATTACCAGGCTATAACTCATTCCACACCTTTCGGCCCCAGAACATGGAACGAAGCACCAAAGGTGGTGGTGTCTCCATATTCATAAAGGATATGCACAACTCCAGACTAGTAGCCCAGCATAATGCATCTCAGATACTTCACGTACAACTAATATTGGGTAAGAAGGCAATTCAGGTCATAACCTGCTATAGGTCCCCCAACCATGTCCCAAGACTCTCACGCCATGTTCCTAAGCACCCTGGAAACTATTAGGGTTCAACCCAACACTCTCATACTAGGTGACTTCAACTACCCCTCCATCAACTGGGAAAACTACTTATGCACCAATACACTGGCCCAATGCTTCCTGGGATTCATCATTTCCAATGCTCTGGACCAGCTCATTCTTACTCCCACTAGAGGAAGCAACATCCTTGACCTGGTTATTACTAACATGGGCAACCGTTGCTCTACAACAATAGTCAATTCCTCCATGGTTAGATCCGACCACAAACTAATCACCATGGAAATCCACATCTCGACCACACCCCCTGCAAAGGTAACCACCATGAAAAACTTTTCTAACTTCTCCAAAGCTGACTTTGGGCTCCTAAAAACAGAGGTGGCTAACTTCACGGCACCCATCCCAATGGAAAATAGTTGCATGACTGCCAAATCATATACCAGTGCACTGTACGAACACATACATAAATGCATGGAACTAGCCATACCCAACAGAACCAAGACGCTCTCCTCCAAAAAAAGGAAGCCAATCTGGTGGTTCCCTGCCATTAATAAACTCTACAACAGAAGGAAGAAATTGTTGCAGAAAAAGGTGAAATCCCAAGACTGGAAAAACTCCATTATTAGCCTCAACAAAAAGTTGAGATCCCTCATCAAAACCTCTAAAGCCAGCTGTGAAGGCAGAATTGTGGCATACACTAAGAACAACCACAAAGCCTACTATAGTTACATCAAGAATCTCCATGGCAATACCCAGGCTGATGGATTCAGTACCAACTTTTCCCCCTTTCTCCCCCCTTAAAAGACCAATCACAATACCAGAAGAATGCCAGGCATCCAGCATTACTGCAGCACAGATTAAAGCTGCATTGTCCGAGGCCAAGAATACAGCTTCCATGGGACCTGACAATATCCTTGGTTATGTTCTACATGAGCTACAAAGTGAACTGGCACCACATCTGTGTACCCTGTTCACTCACAGCCTCACCTCAAGCTTTGTCCCTACCAAATGGCGCACTGCTACAGTCATTCCTCTCTATATAGGGGGAATGACTATAGACCCTGGGAATTATAGCCCCATTAGCCTGATGAGTCTGATATATAAGGCTATGGAGTGCATCATCATGGAACTAATTAACAAGGAATCTCCAAACTCTAGATCCCACGCAATTTGGTTTTATGAAAGGTAGATCATGCCTGCTCAACCTGGTTGACTTCTTTGAGTCAGTTACCAGAGCTGTGGATGAGGGCAAGGCAGTTCATACAGCCTACTTCGATCTGGCCAAGGCCTTTGATACCATCCCTCACTCAGGAATTATTAATAAACTCACCAAACTGGGCATCGACCCCTATATCATTAGGTGGGTTGCAAATTGGCTCACAGATAGAACCCACAGCGTGAAAGTAGCAGACTCCAAGTCAGCCTACTGAGTGGAGTCCCACAGAGATCGGTCCGGGGTCCTCTCCTGTTTGGCATCTACTTCTCAAGTCCAGGCCAACATGGAGTGACTC
Organism: Protopterus annectens; assembly: GCF_019279795.1. NCBI lineage: Eukaryota > Metazoa > Chordata > Ceratodontiformes > Protopteridae > Protopterus > Protopterus annectens. The sequence continues at coordinate 435,886,312 of NC_056732.1, read as the reverse complement.
TGGCTGTCCATCTTCATAGACGACTGCAAGCTGGGAGCCATTATTAACTCCCCAAGTAATGCAGACATCCTACAGAAAGGCCTCACTGAGACAAATGACCGGTGTCGAAACCGTGGTCTTAAGCTTAATGCCAGAAAATGCGTCATCATCCCCTTTGGGAAAAATGCAGTTCCCACTAATTACCACATCAATGGGAGCCCACTAAACTCTGGCATTATAAGAGACCTGGGGACACAGGTTGACAGCAACTACTCCTTCGACCACCACATTGCCACTGTGGTCAGTAAGTCCTTCTGTGAGGCACATCTCATTACCATGAGTTTTGCATCCAGGAAGAAAGAGGTCATAATCTCTATCTACTCTTCCCTCATTAGACTAATCATCAAGTATAATGTCCCATTTGGCATGTACCTCACTAGACACCTGCAACAGCTGGAGAGGCCACAGAAGTACCTCATGAAGAGGATCCTAGGCCTTAAAAACATGCCCTACACAGACAGACTCAAAAAACTCCAGCTATTCTCTGTCTCATATCATCTGCTAAGAGGCGATCTCTGCTTGACTTACAAAGCCATGTCTGACCCAGCTCTGTTAGAAATGCTACATCTAAAGACATCCCAATGCCTCCACACCACACACTCAGAGACCTCAACCTCATTACCATAATCAACAGAATATGCTGGAGGGACAAGTTCATAACCCAGAGACTGCCCATTCTCTGGAATAGACTTCCCATACATGTCAAGCAGAGCACCTCATTGGCCCTCTTCAAGAGAAATCTTGATGAGTGGATCGGAAATAGAAAGTTCACCCCGGGGATCACTCCAGTGGATCTACTTGATAGAGGGACTGGGAACTAACGTCAGGGCACTTCTATGGGCTAGGCTTGTAAAGGCTCCATGGCCATTAGCCTAGTATACACCTATGAACCTGTGTATCTATGTTGATTCCTTCACTGACTGTAAACAAAGTTTTTTTTATCTTTTTCTGAGAATGCATGTCTATTAACTTCACTTGAATATTTCCAGAAAGAAACATCTGTTTTGTTAAAATCATTTCTGAGAATTTTCTAAATAACAGATATGTATGAAGTATTCTTGGGTGAGGTATTAATAACTGTTGAGATAAAATCCAAGAGTTTTAAGTTACCCTTACTGTATGCCTCTAATGAGGGTATGAGCTTGCTATGTATAAAATCCTTACAAGTTTGGATGTCCAGCCGATTGGAGTTTTGCAGACTATATCTACTAATTTGTTCAGAATTCTTGAGCAGAGTAGTTGAGATGTTTGTGACACAGTTCAGTAATAAAGAAATGGTGACATTTCATTTTTAAATGCTTTTGTTGTACATTTGTGCCATTATATAACACATTTTGAATACTATACTTATCAGAGACTATACACTATTATGTAAATATGCACATTTCAGTACATAAAGAGATATACAATACATAGAAGATGCATAAACTAAAATCAAGCCATAACCAAAAGACATTGTCATAGGCTGACAATGCAATCAGTAAAGCTATACTAACCATAGTCTCTGAAAAAGTGTTCATTTCATTACACAGTTGTTCCAAAAGGCCGGGGCTAGCTCGTAAAGAGATTTCTCACACGTAAATAAAGTGAAATAAGTTCTGATTAATTTAATGGTCTCATTGTTTTTGAGAATGTACAAGAGTAATTTACTTTTTATTTTGTTTGCAAGGGAGGAAAAATTTTGTAGATTTAAAGTAAAAGTTTAATTAGAGCCCTAAACGAAACAACCAAGCCAATGAAAAAAACGTTTATTTCTCTAGCGCCTCGGCCACAGTAAGCCTTCAAGGAGTACCCCAACATACACAAAAAGCAGTTTAAATAGTAACAGTTAACTGAACCATAAAACAATAAAACAATCAACCAATTACTTAATAAAATTCAATCAAATAACACTTCTCCAGCAGCAGTCTGTATTCAGATCTTTAGGTAACAAAGTGCTATATTTCAAGATAAAAATTGTTTCTTTCTTTAAAAGTAACTTTTCAACAACGGTAACATCAAGTTCATCAACAACTACCTGTTGCAAAATAGTAGCTTGAAGTCTATCACTCTGGCCACCATGATGTACACAAAAATGTTGGGCTAAAGGGCTCTCTAACTTACTAATTCTAATATCTCTTAAATGTTCAAGTAACCTAACCTTAAACATTCTCTTAGTTTGCCCAATGTAAAACTTGTTACATCCACATTTAATTGCATAAACAACCCTATGTGTTCTACAATTATATATCCCATTAGGAATAAAACTAATATTATTAATATAAGGAAAATTTTTTTTTTATAAAAGGGCAACCATTACACTTCCCACATGAAGACATACCTACATTAGCTATTTGATAATATATTTTCAACCCAGGTCTAACGAATTTAGTATGTACAACCATATCTTTGATGTTTCTACCTCTTTTATACGAAAACACTAACTTATTTGTCATTAGGTTGTCCAATTCACCAAAGTTCTTTAAAAATCCCCAAAAATGTGATATACAATTTTTGATACTGTTACTACAAACATTATAAACAGAAACTAAGAAAAAAATCTTATCATAATTATTAATACTATTACCAATATAAGTATTGCCCCTATCTTTATAGGTATTTCTAACATTATATCTCAGTCTAATTACCTGTTGAATATCAGTATCAAGTAATTTAGCATCATAATACCTTTTCAAAAACATACTTTTAGTCCGTTGTATTTCATTCAGAAATATTTCATTATCATTACATAAACGGGAAATTCTCAAAAATTCACCATATGGTAGGGCTTGAATATTATGTTTAGGGTGACAACTTGTACCCATCAAAAAATCATGTGGCATACCAAATTTCCTATGAATACTTGTAACCACAGGTTTACCAATGATACCTTGTAATTTAATATCTAAAAAATTAACTGTCTGCCCATATTGTAATCCATCAAAAGTAATATTAAATCTATTGTGTTGAATTTCTTGTACAAAATTATTTACAAAATTTATGCCATCTTCACACAAAAAAATAAAATCATCAATGTATCTATAATAGAATTTGACATATTTACATACAAATGAATTATTATAAATGTATTCTTGTTCCACCATTCCCATGAAGATGTTGGCATACATGGGTGCAAATGGAGCACCCATTGCTGTGCCTTGTATCTGATGAAAGATCTGATTATCAAAACAAAAATAATTATTTTCCAAGCAAAACTTGACCAAATCCATCACATAATGTGTAAACGGATAATCTCCCATGCACTTATATAATGCTTCCAAACCAAATTTATGTTTAATGTTAGTATAAAGACTCTGTATGTCTAATGTAATCCAATACATATTTTCTTTCCATATGACTTGTTTTATTTTTTTCAAAAAATCAAAGGAGTCTTGTATATACGAAGGAAGACGAATGGCTTCCTTCAATAATACCTGATGTAAAATAACTCCCAGGTTATGCAAAAAATATTTGCTAGCTGAAACTATTGGTCTACCTGGAGGAGTATTAAAGTGTTTATGAATCTTAGGTAGACAATAAAAGTAAGCTAAGCCTGTATCAACAATTGTAAGCTTCTTCTTAACATCAGTTTCAGTCCAGTAACCTAATCTCAAACCTCTCTGTATTAGACATACATACCTATCCTTAGCTTGTTCAATAACATCCCTTTGAACTATACAATAAACAGATTCATCTTTTAATAAATCTAAACACATGTTCAAATATTGCATATAGTGCATAATAACTATTTTATTGCCCTTATCAGAGGGCTTTATAACCAAATCTCTCTGCTTAGAAAATTTTACCAGTTCCAACCATTCCTGTTTAGAAAGATTATATTCCACCTGCTTTTTATCAATGCAATATTTGAACATGTGTTTAGATTTATTAAAAGATTAATCTGTTTATTGTATAGTTCAAAGGGATGTTATTGAACAAGCTAAGAATAGGTATGTATGTCTAATACAGAGAGGTTTGAGATTAGGTTATTGGACTGAAACTGATGTTAAGAAGAAGCTTACAATTGTTGATACAGGCTTAGCTTACTTTTATTGTCTACCTAAGATTCATAAAAACTTTAATACTCCTCCAGGTAGACCAATAGTTTCAGCTAGCAAATATTTTTTGCATAACCTGGGAGTTATTTTACATCAGGTATTATTGAAGGAAGCCATTCGCCCTCCTTCGTATATACAAGACTCCTTTGATTTTTTGAAAAAAATAAAACAAGTCATATGGAAAGAAAATATGTATTGGATTACTTTAGACGTACAGAGTCTTTATACTAACATTAAACATAAATTTGGTTTGGAAGCATTATATAAGTGCATGGGAGATTATCCGTTTACACATTATGTGATGGATTTGGTCATGTTTTGCTTGGAAAATAATTATTTTTGTTTTGATAATCAGATCTTTCATCAGATACAAGGCACTGCAATGGGTGCTCCATTTGCACCCATGTATGCCAACATCTTCATGGGAATGGTGGAACAAGAATGCATTTATAATAATTCATTTGTATGTAAATATGTCAAATTCTATTATAGATACATTGATGATTTGATTTTTTTGTGTGAAGATGGCATACATTTTGTAAATAATTTTATACAAGAAATTCAACACAATAGATTAGTATTACTTTTGATGGATTACAATATGGGCAGACAGTTAATTTTTTAGATATTAAATTACAAGGTATCATTGCTAAACCTGTGGTTACAAGTATTCATAGGAAATTTGGTATGCCACATGATTTTTTGATGGGTACAAGTTGTCACCCTAAACATACCATTCAAGCCCTACCATATGGTGAATTTTTGAGAATTTCCCGTTTATGTAATGATAATGAAATATTTCTGAATGAAATACAACGGACTAAAAGTATGTTTTTGAAAAGGTATTATGATGCTAAATTACTTGATACTGATATTCAGCAGGTAATTAGATTGAGATATAATGTTAGAAATACTTATAAAGATAGGGGCAATACTTATATTGGTAATAGTATTAATAATTATGATAAGAATTTTTTCTTAGTTTCTGTTTATAATGTTTGTAGTAACAGTATCAAAAATTGTATATCACATTTTTGGGGATTTTTAAAGAACTTTGGTGAATTGGACAACCTAATGACAAATAAGTTAGTGTTTTCGTATAAAAGAGGTAGAAACAGCAAAGATATGGTTGTACATACTAAATTCGTTAGACCTGGGTTGAAAATATATTATCAAATAGCTAATGTAGGTATGTCTTCATGTGGGAAGTGTAATGGTTGCCCTTTTATAAAAAATTTTTTTCCTTATATTAATAATATTAGTTTTATTCCTAATGGGATATATAATTGTAGAACACATAGGGTTGTTTATGCAATTAAATGTGGATGTAACAAATTTTACATTGGGCAAACTAAGAGAATGTTTAAGGTTAGGTTACTTGAACATTTAAGAGATATTAGAATTAGTAAGTTAGAGAGCCCTTTAGCCCAACATTTTTGTGTACATCATGGTGGCCAGAGTGATAGTCTTCAAGCTACTATTTTGCAACAGGTAGCTGTTGATGAATTTGATGTTACCGTTGTTGAAAAGTTACTTTTAAAGAAAGAAACAATTTTTATCTTGAAATATAGCACTTTGTTACCTAAAGGTCTGAATACAGACTGCTGCTGGAGAAGTGTTATTTGATTGAATTTTATTAAGTAATTGGTTGATTGTTTTATTGTTTTATGGTTCAATTAACTGTTACTATTTAAACTGTTTTTTGTGTATGTTGGGGTACTCCTTGAAGGCTTACTGTGGCCATGGCGCTAGAGAAATAAACACTTTTTTTCATTGGCTTGGTTGTTTCGTTTTGTGCTGCAGCAATTCATCCACTTGTTGTTTGTTTCATTTAATTATAGCCCTACCCTTAAAGGAATAAGTATTCGCTTCATGCTTTGAACAGTAGTACAGTGATGTTCACTGGGAAGCAGAAAGTTGATTGGCCTTAAATGTTACTTTCAGTGATTTCAGTTATTGCTGTATTATGCTCAGACAGTGAGACATCAACTTGGAAAGCATATTCAGTGAAGCAGTTTCCACAAGTACGACTGCACAGAAATAACCGCCACCTTACAGCCTGTTTTCAAATAACCTGTTGGGTAGGTCATGTGACCTTTTTAGAGGCTTATTTAAATGAATTGTTCTGAACTATTTATTATCTGAAGAAGTCCAATGATTTAGTTGGACGAAAAGCACTTAAATAAATTGTGTCCGAGAAGCATAGCCATTTGGTGGATTTGTTTTAGTCTACAACCTGCTTGCTAGTGACATTGTTTTCTGTGTATTTATAAAGTCCTTGCCTAAAATGTAATTCACATTAGACGTAATATACATCTTGAGTTCAAAGACTCAGCTGCTGACAAATGCAAACCATTTTGTTGACATCTGTGTAATATTTATAACTCATTAATACCCTTCTTGTTAAATTGTATTAGTAGTAAAGTGTTTAAATTGCATTATTGTAAAGCTAAAAGTTGAGCTGCTACAAAAAACAAGTGATTCTCAAATCTGTATAAAACACGACTAATAGCATAAAGTTTAACCTATAATGTTTGCTTATGGGAAAAATAATACTTGTGTAATAACTAATAGCTAATGTCAGTTTAATAGACATTACTTCATTAAATATGTTACAAATAATAATGCTATATAAAAATAATGGTGTCTGAGTGAAAGCTGTAGCAAATAATTATTTAAGTGGTTCAGTTGGCAACAGTGCATTAAAAAGACTACGGGACCGATTCATGAATGGCTAATTTCTACATTGCTGTCGTATGCTTGTATTCATTAAATGGCTGTACACATGGTGTAGAGCTGTCAAACAAAGATAAATAGTAGAGTATGCTGATGAAAGCATAACCAGCTGAATTACATGCTAATTACCCAATCCAAGATGGAAGAGGCATTTAGGAAGCTGTAAAGTAACCGTGTAGAAATCGTGTAGCCGTTTGCCATGAACACCAAAACCTACTGGAATACAGTCACCATCACACTTAGGAAAAAAAACAATGTTGGGGGCTGCTGCTGTTCTCTTGCATGTGTATGTGCAGCAGGCTCAAATGTATTCTGCTGCTGCTGTTTTTGTTGCCGATAGACCTCATCCAAGGAGAAGAAGGGTGTTCAGACCTCATTTACTATATCATGGATTGCATGATACTGAAATAGTAAAGAAATACAGGGTTGATAGGGAAACTCTACAGGAACTCTGCAACCTCTGCCATCCCCACCTCAGACTCAGAGAAAATCAAGGAGAAACTATACCAGTGGAAACTAAGGTTTGCGCAGCATTAAAGATATTAGCTACTGGTACATTACAGAGACCCACTAGAGATATACTAGGGGTGTCACAAGCCTCAGCCTCCAGAATATTGCACCAGTGTCTTAATGCTTTGCATGCAACGGAGTACATATATTTTCCACGCACAACAGAGGAGAGAGCAAGAACAATACAGGGATTTCATGCTGTAGCATAGTTCCCAAAAAAAAGGGCCTATATCACCACAATGAATGGTGATAAGTTTGAATGTCCTTTGTTCGAACTGAAAAGTCCAAAAGCCCTAAACCACGAAGTTACGGTACATCGATTTTTTTCCCAGGGAAAAAAATCGGTGGGCCGTCTTTGGGGCTTTGTTATTTCCTCCACTGTAGTGCGATCTCGAAGTTGGTATATTTAAGTGGGGTGGGGTGGGGGGGGGGTGATGGGCGAAGCCTCCCACTTCAGTTTGTTTTAAAGTTGTGATTTTTTTTTTTTCATGGAGCAGCGATTTGTTTCCCTGGGAAAAAAATTGCTATTCCGTGAGTTCACTGTTTAGGGTTTTCAGACTTTTAGGTTCAAACAAAGGGCATTCGAACTTATCACCATTCAATGTGGTGATATAGACCCGAAAAAAAAGCCCCACCTAGTGAACAGTGAAGGACATACATCAACAGGAAGGGGTTTCACTCAGTCAACTACCAGGTTGTCTGTAATGCCTGAGGGATCATCCTCAATATGTGTGTGCAGGTATCCCAGGCAGTTACCATGACTCACACATATGGCGCACCTCTCAGCTATACACAAGGATTGCTAGGGGTGATGTTCCACAAGGCCATCTACTGGGTGATGCAGGTTATGCATGGGCGCCATGACTCATGACACCCAACAGAAATGGACACATACTCATAGAAGAATGATACAGCCATGCCTATGCTCAGACTAGAAACATCAGAGAGCATGTGTTTGGCATACTGAAGTCACGATTTCATTGTCTAGACATATCAGGAGGTGCCCTGTAGTACAACCCAGGTACTTGTGCAGAAATTCTCACAGTCTGTGCCATGTTGCGCAATATCATCTTGAGGAAACAGCTGCAACAGGGACTGCAAGGGCCAGGACCTCACATTCCTGAACCGCAGGCAGGGCCAGCTCATCCACCACATACAGCAAGGATTCTGAGGGAGAACCTCCAGTTGTAGAGGTAGCCAGCAGACACAAGTATGCACAATATGCCCTTGCTCTGGCTAAGAAGCAAAGGATAGCATGCATACCCACCAGCTAAGAAAGGTTACTACACACACTCAGCAGCTAAGACGCAAAAGATAGCACAGTGAAGGAATACACAAAACAACCTGAGCACATACAGATATTAAAAGTGATGCCATCTGATGTCCACAGACTTTACTTACCCATGTAATGTCTGTGTACAGATAACATCAATCAAATCAGCCCCAAACCACATGACTCATAACTGCAGTAATGTCACGTGTGGAACCTGTATTATATGAACAAATGTGTAAGAATATAAACTACCTGCATACTGTCAATCATAAATGTAATCAATCAGAACCTGCATTTGGTGTCCACCAATGGCATTCTGCAATATACAAGTATGCATTGTATACAATAACTGGCATCAAGTCGGTCACTTACCCACTGCACACAAAACAGTCAACAAGGCAATTATATCAACATTTCACAAGTAGAGCGGTAAGCAAGAATGCAATATCAACATAGTGAGAAAGGCTCTCTTAGCTATCCAACGTGTGCACCAGAAATATATATGCAACCGTAAGTCAAACTCACATGAACAAAGGGCATGGCACAGTCATCATCATTTGCACAGGGTTGGGGGACAGTAAGCCAAGCCTGACACCAAAGTACTAAGTGTGTGTGTGTGTGTGTGTGTGTGTGTGTGTGTGTGTGTGAGTGTGAGTAAGAAACACAGAACAGTTAGTAAAGTAAGAAATATCTCGGGAACACTAACAGGAGATACATCCCAATCAGCATTAAGGTTTTCTTAGCTTGCATATGTGTGTGGGTTGGTATGGACAATTTTTATAAAATGTATGTGTCTGCATGAACACAATTGAGCTGTGTGCATTACATTCTGCCTTGTTAGATAGGTGTGAGTTGTGCATGAAATAGTTGTCAGTTCAGTTTCATTAATCCTGGCTATCCAAATTGCCTCTGCCAGGAGTTGCACTGCCACTTTCAAATCCCCGGTTTGAAATGGAGGGTGCTACCTTAATTTGAATAATGTCTGCTGGTCAAGCTCTCTTCATGACTACATCTGGTACCATGACCTTGTAGCCCACCATGTCTGGCTGTGGCCTCCTAAATCAGTAAATATAACAAGGAGAGAAATAGTGAGTGGAACTGATCCACACTTTGTTATACACACTTAACAATTTCATGTGTTAAATGAATACACTACTTTTTACTCTTGTCCTAGAATTACATCTAAGTAATGGTTATTATTAAGCAGACATTTTGTACTTTCCATCTGCAGGTTGTCTTTCAAGTGGTAATTCTGATGTCCCTGGAAAAAGGGGAAGGCAGTGGAAAGAAGGTGAATATACACCACAATGCAAATGACAGGGCAAGGGAATAATGCGCTGCCTGTCATCCCCTTAAGAAATATCTCAGAATCAATCAGACTGACCATCTCACCCAACACAGTCTCTGTTGGACTCTACTTACTTCTAAGGCACACAGCTTGATTTTTCAGATGTAGAAGCTGTAACACATAAAGATGCCTAGAATGGCATTAAATGCCTTTTATATGTAGCATACTTGGAGTTTCTTCTTGGGACACACTTGACCTGTTTTTCACATCAACACCAACATCAACTGTCTGAACCCTCTACTGAGCTGTCTGGATCTCTGACAGTGGACAGGAAATGCTCATTTTCAGTGAGTGGTGGTTATGTAGTAGGAACTTCCCTTGTACCCATCTCTTCTTGTGTTACTGCAGCTGCCCTCTTGCTTGCCACTGTAATCATATCAGTGGAACAGTGCTGCACCTGCTTATAATTTCTGGTATGGCCAACCACTGCATTTTTTCAGTGACCACCTGCTGCCATATGCTTTTTCTGGCAGTCATATCACCTCTGCCTCTGTCAAGCAGGAGGGATCCATGGCATGTAAGGCTTTGATAATGACCTAATTCTCTGCATCAGTGAATGGTGACTTGCATGGAATAGATGATCTGGGTACCATAAACCCGTATGACATGAAACAGAAAAAAAAATATTTGTAGAACATACAGAAAGCATTCTCCTCCAACAAAATCGGTGCATCCACCCTCAACACAAAACAATTGTAAACACAATGCTCTTTCAAACTACACACAAGTTAAAGAATACCTCCCCCAAAAAGGTAATACATTAGCATACAGACATTCTATTAAGATTTCTGTAATGATGACAGCAGTTGTATAAATGACTGTTGGATGGCAGGATTATCAATGGCAATAGTTCAAAGTTCAACTGCCCAGACAATTTCCATTAGTCCCCCCAGTGTTGTGGAGGTCACCACAGGATATCTGAGAAGCTTAACACATCCATTAACTACACATGTACAACCCCTTGAAGTTGATAATAAACACAATACAGTTGTCAGCAGTAACTGGTGAAACTCCAAAAGCAAATGATAACACAATACTGTGATGTAACCATACTAACTTGGAAAGCACAGTGAGGACTGACATATTTGCAGAATACCAGCAGTGAATTTTTAAAATTGCATACATATCAAAATTCATTCTTCCATTGCATATTTGAAATACATTCAGAATATGAACATTTAAGCAGTTTATAAAGAGGATAAACATATCTTATGAAATAATTCAGTAATTTGTAAAACAATTTCCTCCAAGTAAATAACAGCAATGGTCAGTCTCTATCCAATTGTCTCCCCTCCTTCCACTTCCATAGCTACATCATTACCTTTATATAATGTAGATTCAGCCCTCTGAGTGCTGTGAAGACACAAATGAAGTATGAAATCATTAACATTCCTGAATACCAAACAAATAATTTGGTGTAGGGGATATAGACATGGTGTAACTAGCTACATGACAGCATTGCACATGCCCGGTATGTCGATGAAGTGGGTTTTCGTGGATGTCATCTCTATGAATCCGTCTTCAATGATGTCGGCTTTCGATATTATCAGGTAAACCCATGTATGTGTGTATATGTGTATGTATATATGTATATATATATATATATATATATATATATATATATATATATATATATATATATATATATATGTACTTAAGGAAAATATTAGGAATTTGAGTACATTTTTTAAAAGAGACTAAGTTCTGTTAAGGTAATCCATGAAATAAGGTTGGCATATGAAGCCAAGGGCAATTAGAAATCCTTTTTTAATTACATTGGAAAACAATAAACAACATTCAACCATATACAGAACTCATAATAAATGACCAACCCTAAACCTACTCACACCTGGTGAACATTGCCAGTATTCTAGCAAATTAATTTAATGCGGGTTTCACCACTGAGACATCTATTTAAAATCCTAAGATGCTGTATTTCTCAACACCATCCCCATCATCACCAAACAACATGTACTGAGAGTACTGTCCAAGGCTAAGAACATTTCCTCCATGGGGTCAGATAACATACTAGGTTGTTTGGTCCCAGAAATATAGCATACAGCACTGGCGATATCACTCCGCGAAGGTGGCTCTACTACCAACCACAGGGACTAGAGGCCCTTCAGCCTAACAAATCTCATTTGTAAGGCCATAGAACACATTATACAGGACTGATTAGCATTCACATTAAAAATCTCATCAGGCTAGATCCTCAGCAATTTATTTTTTTAAAATGTCTGTCCCGTCTAATGAACCTGGTAAGCTTGTTTGAAAAGTCATCACCATACACAGCGCTTACTTTGATTTGGTCAAGGGATTTGACACTGTTCGCCATGGTTTCATGATTAATAAACTAAATGCATCTGACGTAGATCCCTAGATCATAAGATAGCAAATTGGCTAAAAGACTGAATCCACATGGTGTGGGTGGCAGGGGCAGCATCAGAAAATATGAAGGTAATTTGTGATATCCTACAGGGTTTAGTACCCTGGGACTTTTTTGGGTATTCATTTCTGTGACCTACAGACTAAAAATCAAGGCCTATGGCTAACTAAGTTTGTGGATGACTGTAAATTGGTAGTCATTGTCAAGTCTTCCTCTGACAAAGAAGCCCTCCAACAGGAACTTATACTTATTAATGCCCAAATATATTGAAAATGGGCTTAAATTAAAAGCTAAAGAATGCAAAATCATCACATTTGGTAGGCCATCCATTCACCAACAAACAGTACTGATAATATTCAACTTCAAAATGAAAATGTTTTAGAGACATGGGAACTGGAGTTGATAATTTCTTCTCCCTTAGTCACCGTGTAGCAAGTTGTTAAGAAGCCCTTCTACGTGGCACAGCTGACCACTAACAGAATATCATTCAGACATAAAGAGGTTATTATCTATTGGTTTTCAGAACTGATTAGACCAATTAACAAATACAATGCCCCCTTTGTGATGTATGACACCTGGCATATCAAACAGATGCAAAGATCCCAGAGGTTCCTAACAAATAGAATCACAGACTTAAAAGCAGCAAGCTAACAGAAAAACATACTAAAAACTCTGTCCTTTCCTTGTCTTATAGGCTGCTTACAGGAGATTCTGACTTGCCTTCTGCGCAGTCAGGGACTCAGTAGTCTAGGATCTCGTATACCTTTACAAATCAAACAGTCCCACAAATACCAGAACAAGGGATCTCATTCTGCTTCAGCAGATCAACAAAACAAGATGGAGAGACAGATTTATGACTTATTGTCTTCATCACCTCTGGAATAGATTCTCCTTGTAGATAAAGCAGCGTAATACCATGTCTTCATCAAAGCATGATCTGGATAATTGGATGTGTAGTCATAAATTCACCCTAGGTTTAACGTGCACAGCCCTCCTTGAGAGGGGAGGTACAGTCTGGGCTGGGAACTGACATGGAGTAATACGTATTCACATGACTCAGTAGCCTTAAATTCCTATAATTCCTATGATTCATAAAAGTCATAGAAGAAGAAAGACATATGAAAATGAATCAGCTGTAAAATATTGTACTTTCAAATCAAAGATGCTGCAGCAAATCAGGACTAGTTTCCTTCCTAAAAATGAAAATGTTAAGGCAAAAACAAAATTAAAACCTACATGAAAATGCAGAGATCTAATAAACCAAGATGAAGTGACTACAAAATACATATTCCTCTATATAAAACCCAGGAAATATATATGAAAAGGAAACTTCTGCAAAGTGTATAACATGTAAGTCGAACAGGGCAGCAAAATATTGCTAATTCTCCACTTAAAAATGAAACTCTTTACTGTAGAACAGAAGAAGAAGCCACACAAAAACATAATACCCTAGCATGCTAAAATGATGCAAATGTTAAATATACTATACTCATTTCTATAATAATAAAAACGCTTGCCTAAAGAAAATCAAAGTAGGAATAAAACATCCTCAAAATCTTTATAGCAGAGATGTCTATAGAAAAAGTCTATGACAAGCATCCTGCAAGAAGTACAAACTTTCCATTTGAACAACCACGATAAAATGACATAACCCATTGTATCTGTAGACCTTAAGCATGGAAATGGGATTATTAACGATATACAAGACTTTACATTTTATGCAAAGTGATATAAAAGAACAATGCGCAAATCAGCAAATTAGTTTATTCAGCTAGAAATGAACATTTATGTCTACAGTACTTTTACAATAAACCAGAAGAAGCTTACTACAGAAAAAGAATCCAACTAAAAAGATAATGAAGAAACTTGAGTTAGCTAGATAATTGAAAAAACATAGTTTCTGCATAACAAAATCAGTAGACTAAATTGCATTAAGAAAGCATTAGCACGATTCCCTTAATTTTATACTGATCAAAAAAAATGTTAAAAGAACAAGTAAATCCTGAGTTTTAAATTGTTCTGACTTGATATTAGCATAAGAAAAAAACACACTGAACAACTGGAGAAACGGTCACCATCCAGTTTTACTGTGTTCCTAGTACTTCGGCATTAGGCCTTCCAGGGAATAATCATGCACAAGAATGGTGTACTTTATATACATTTCACTACATTCATTATTCAATTCAATTATACATAGACATATAAGGATGAATGATTTATATGTATAGGGTACAATATTTAAATATTTAAGCATTTGTTAATCTGAAGATGTATAGGTTCATTGGCATGAACTTCTTAAACTATCAAGTTAAATGCAATAGGAATGTAAGGGGTTGCATTTTAAAAGTTTTTTGATGCACTTTGAATGTTTCTGAAGCACTTTACTGCTCAGGATGTACTTTAGATTTTAATTTTCTTGATTCACTGATTGATCAATTATTGCATAATTGAACTGAATAAGGAATGTAGTGAAATGTATATAAAGTACACAATTCTTGTGCATGATTATTCCCTGGAAGGCTTGATGCCTAAGTACTAGGAACACAATAAAAGTGGATGGTGACCGTTTCTCCAGTTGTTCAGCGTGTTTTTTTCTTTTTTGGTGAGTTGGTTCGTGGGTGGTGTTTTTGGAGTTGATATTAGCACAGTAACACTTCAGTTACAATAAACTTCTACCACAGAGCACAACAAATAGAATAATACAAAATTTAAAAACATGTGAAAGTAGCAATGTTACAGTGCTGTGGTGTAGTGATGCTGCATTTCGTAACTGTTTGACCTTTATGAGCTGGATATGACACTTTTAGTAATTATACACTGCCACAGTGAGTAAAGGTAGCATTACAGGTACCACCACATGGTACATGCTCATTTTACTAATTATAAGTCCATTGATGTTTATAGCCCTCACCTCCAGATCTTTGTGCAGTGATTTTAGTTTTGCATCCCATACTACCATAATATATTGTATACACCTTGGGTTATTACACCTATAAATGCTGTTAAACAGTGGTGAATTATTAGTTTACTCAGAGTAATCCATTGCATAATCGTCCATAATTTTTGTCAGCTATGAGTTTATTCAGAGTAATTCATTGTATAATCTTCCATAGTCTATGCCAGCTGCAAACACAGTTTGATTTGCCATAGTGTAGACTAGTAGCATATTTTAGTTTATGTTTATCTGTTTTGGTATTATTAACTTTTGTTTTGTAATGTTAACCGTTGACAGAGCCTGTCCAGCTTGGTTTACAAAATAATATGCCCATGATAAATATTTGTCTGGGTAGCCTAAGGGTAGATGGAGATTGAATTCTCAAACCTCATTTGCTTGAAATTCAACCCACGGAGGATCAGAGCTCCTCTACAGGAAATCACTGTTGGCAAGTTTTGCTGGCACTGATATCTTTTTCAGGAGAATTTCTCCCTTCTTGAGTTAGTATGACCATAGAGTTTATATATATATAAATTCGGAGATGGGGGGTCTTGCCCCTCTACAAAAAACATTTTAAAAGTGTTTTTTTTTTTTTTTTTTTGCCCATCTTTATTTTCTTCAAGGGATGCAGTTTGGGGATTCTGATCCTCTGTGAGTTTAACTTTGTCACCTCATAGTAGAAGTCATTCCTGTGCGTATCTTTGATATGGTGCCACTTTTTGAATTCTTTCGCTGCTGTCACACTCATTCATACAGTTTAATTAGCAATACACGTCATGTCATTAAAACATGGAATAGACATGATAATGACTTACATATATGGTTTGAGCTACTGAAGGCATGTGCTTTTGAAAGATGGAAAGATGCTGTATTATTGAATTTATGTTTCGATTGCAACTGAATAATGTACAGTAAAGGCAGGAGAAAGTAATTATCCTGTATTTTTTTTCTACAGACAGAGCCTCCACTAAATACTCCTGAAAACAGGGAATATCTTGCGGAAATCATGTTTGAGTCATTTAATGTGCCAGGTCTTTACATTGCAGTGCAGGTAAATAAAAGAACAGCTAAGAGTTCCCTGAAATACTGATTTCTTAGATGTTTTTGTTTTGCTGTACTCTTATCATAAAAGATAGCATTGCAGAACAAAATGAGAAGCTGCTGTTACCGGATGTGAAATGTGCTTATTTACTCATCAAGGATCATTTGTGCATTTAGCTCTCACACAAAAGTTTTATGACTTCTAGATTACTGCTTATTTGTCTTACTTGTGAACGTTCTGCTCACCATCTACAGTTATTTTGTCTGCAATTTATGCAAACTAGCTTCTTATGCTTTATTTATGTATTGGTAGTCTGAAAAAGAAAAAGTATAGTTCAAAAACTTTTCATTCTGTGTATTTAGTGTATACATTTGTTTTGTAAGCCATTTTAAATTGCAATCTGGTATTCCTGTTGTTCCCATCATTGCACTGCCAAGTCCGTATCTTCTTCCTGTGCCGGCTGTAGTACATTTACGGTTACTGAACTTACTGTTATGTACAGGTGGGCTATTCTGTTATGACTGTTGAGTTTAGCACAGCACCTTCTGATTTCCATTGTAGTCTTATGGCAATCTCATACAGAGCTGTAAAATATTAGTAATTATCTTAAGGCTAATATTGCTATTGATACTAACATCCCCTAAATTATTTTTAACTTTCTGAAATACATTAAGTGCATATCTTTCTACTGTACCACATTATGAGGAAATGTCCTCATTTTGAATCTTAAAAATTCCATGTTGAACACAGTTCTACAGTGAAACTGCCCTTCACACATTAATTGTTAAGAACTTTATTTAGCAATATCCATGGTAAATAATATTGAATAATATTAATTCATTAACAGAATGTTCTCTAAGTATGAGTTTTTAATATGTGTTCTGCATTTTGCCTATTTGAAGCATGTTGTGAGACTTAATGTCCTACATTTTTGAGACAGAAGGTTGAGAGCTATGGTTGAATGGCACTTATTTTATACTGACACATACCTTGTTAATGTCAAGAAGGAATAGGCTGGATACGTTTTCCTGTATATCACTGACTTGCATATCATGTAGTAAGATATTCCTTGTCACTGTTATGTTTTGTAGGTTGGATGGTGCCACGTGGCATGCAGTGCCAGCAGCAGGAAAATATTCCTTCTGCAGAAGGTACAGTCCTCCTGCAGGCCTCAACATGGTGTCACTATAGTGCCCAAGAAATGAAGCCATCCTGCAACACCATGACTAGCTATGGCAGGGGCTATTGCAACAGGTCAGTGCTGTTGGTGGTCATTGCAGGACTTTACCACAGTGCAGCTGCACAATCACCAGCATGATTGAATATACCCACAAAAAGGGTCAACAGTGCAATATGAAATGCCTCAGACAGGGGTCTTAAAACTGCCAGGCAACTCAGAGACATTAAGAAGTTTCTTGTATCATTGCTACAATCTGATCAGTCCAGAGCCATCCCTGGTACTGATTTCTTTATTAGTGTAGGGGGAAATGAGGTCTCAGATCTCCCAGGATGAGCAGTCTGGTAAGTATTATGTTTAAAGTTTTAACAAAACATGCTTATCTCAGCTTTAATCAATCTATTGTCATGTAGCCTTTATTCAGTGTTCATTTTTAGGTAGCTCAGGATGGTAAGCTGTGTATTTATTTAGCTAGGGCAGGCACGGAGAATTGTATAGTTCACATAGTTTTTTATACCTGCATTACATGCAACTTTATCGTGTCTTCTCTTTGGGTGGCACCTTATCATTTACTGTTAATAGTCATATTACTTCATAAGTAACACAGCAGCTGAGGATGCTAGCGCATATCCCATTGTCCCTGACTAAGGTACGTGGCTAATGTGGACACTACTCAGTGTGTGTTAATGCTCTCCATATCTTTGTGACAGCCATTGACTGTGTGGGCACATTGCACATGATTGGACAAGCACAAACTGTGGAAGCTTGTTGTACCTAAGGGGAGACCAATGCCATAACAAAGGCACAAACACACAGCTGGTGGTAGAATTAGGTTACTGTGAGGATGATGCAAATGCAGTGATTGCATTATGTCACATGGTTCCACATGGCAAGAACCTGCAGGACAATGGTGCTTTAATATCAGCTTTAGGTCTGATTAGCTCTGTGCTGTTTATGGAGCAAATATATTCTATAAAAAGACAATTTTTTTTTCTAAGGAACAGCTGTATAACTTCAAATCATGTGTCTGTGCTCTTTCTGGTTGTTGATAAGCTGAGTAACACAACCAGTATTTTCCTTACAGATAGTGCTTTTTTTGTAAACAAAAAGGTGTTAGTATGCGTATGTTGCATTTAGGTCAACTCACCCCCCCAAAAAAATCTTCTTTTTTCTCCAAATCCTCTTTCTTGAAAAAAATAAATAAATACAATCTTCTTTCTTAATACAACAACTAAAGTCACTTCTTACAGCAAATTATTAAGGATGTTAGTGGATAATAATCTAAAAGTTTACCTGGATTATCCTTGAGTTAATATAATTGTTCATTTGTGCTCTTTTTGAAAGGGTGTGCCGATGCCCTCTCTCTCCTTTCCCTATTTGATTGCACACACAGTGCAATTAACTAGATTACAAAGTGAATAAAAGTGCCATGATTTTTTGCAGTTTGAGAAATCATTGGCCGTAAATCACAAGAGATGCACCCTTTATGACATTCTGCATATCCATACAATGCAGACATAATAATAATAATGCCGCAGTGGTACGGTAAGAGGTTCTGCCGTTCGATTCTCGGCTTGGCTTGGGAGTGCCTTCTATGTGGAGTCTGCATGTCCTCCCTGCGGTTGGGTAGCATTCGAAAGACATGCATGCGTAAATGGGCGTGCCTTCATTGAAGGTTGGGCGTTGAGCTGGCACCTCGGTGTTTCGTAAAAATCTACTGCCAATCATTAGCGGAACGGAGTTCCGCTGTGGCGACCCCTTACCGGGAAAAGCCGAAAGACAAACAAACAACAACAACAACAGACATAATAATAATAATAATAATAATAATAATAATAATAATAATAATAATGAAGTAACCTAGGAAATGAAAGGTAGGAAGATTAAGACAGAGTTTTCAGGTGAAGGACATTTTAGATTCTCTACGTTTAGGTACAAACCTTGAGTGATCAGTGGTATAAAAGGTTAATAAGGCTAAGAAGTAAAAAAGATATACTGTCCTGCATCTCCCTCCACAGCAGCCTCCTCCCCAGCCATTCCTGTGTTCCATTATTTGCCTGTTTCTCCCCAGTTACCATAAACACAGTTCAAACCTATCAGTGGCATACTGTTTTCTTATTTACTTCTACAATGATTACAGATACTGAAATAAAATAATACAAACACTGATAACCATTTGCTAAACAATACAGTCTCACGATGAGAACAGACTTAGCATGAGCAGTAAACTTCTTTGCCATTGAAGCTCACATTCATTGAAACGGTATTAATACCCACATTCAAGGAAACTGTATCTGGCCAGTGGAGGATTACATTTACCATCGGGCTGTTTTCAAACTATATTCCTTGTATAATACAACACCACTTGGTAGAATGTGTTTTAAATTTGTAGTTTTGAACATTCTTCCAGTCAGCAATGAAACAAAATGTATGAACCAATAATGACAAAACTACCAGTTTCAGAAAATTTCAACCATAAAAGGCCATTCAAACTTTTGTCATTACAATCCACCAGTATCAGTCAATAAACACAATCTCCGCAGAAGTAAAAGCCATCCAAATAATTCCACATTAAAGAGATCTGTAACTAATGAAGAGGTTGCTACTAGCAAACAGCTTGACATTTCAGTGTTTCATCTACAAATTCAGTGCCTGCTGCCCTTGAAGAATTAATTGCCTATATTGTTTTACATTAAACAAATTGGTAAGCTGGTAATATTGCAATAGGGAATGACTGACAAACCAACAACAAGTAATTTTGCTATTAACACTGCTTTCAAATTCTACAGCACAAACAGCAACTGCCATTTGCTAACCAAACAGTTACACACTGAAAACAGACAGCATGAGCAACAGTAAATTTCTCTTCTCTTGAAATTCACAATTCCATGAAAATGCACTGAAACTCATAATTCCTTGAAAATGTACTGAAACTCAAACAATTCTGTCAGCAGTCTAGTAGTTGGTGTAGAGGATTCAGGCTCTTGTCTCCTGTAACCAAGTTACAGTGTCAAGTCTGATCAAGTTAATTAACTAACCTGCACCCCCAGCTAGAACATTGCAAACTATACCTCTCACACAGCAACACGTACACACACCCCTACTCTCCCACACAGCAAAACGCACACACACACACACACACACACACACACACACACACACACACACACACACACACACACACACACACACACACACACTTTATCTCACATATGAACAGAACAGGTTGTTTAAATTACATGAACACATACATACGCATATAGACACTTTCACTCTCACACAGAAACAAACTGAACCACTAATTTAAATTACATATACATATATATGCCTATTCTCTCACTCAGCAACAGAAACACAGCTTCTCTCTCATAAAGCAACACACACACACACACACACACACACACACACACACACACACACACACACACACACACACACAATCTTGCATACAAAATGAGCAGCTAGTTTAACTTACATACATGCACATGCAGCCACACACTTTTTCTCTCATACAGAAACAAACAGAACCACTAGTTTAAATTACACACACACACACACACACACACACACACACACACACACACACACACACACACTGACTCATTCACGCACTTTACATACATATGTATACACACACACACACACACACACACACACACACACACACACACACACACGCTTACCTTCTCAGAATGGCTAGTTTAAATTCTGCATGTTTTTACACCCTTGTTGGCATGCAATACCTGCATGGTTCTCCTTAAAGGAGAAGATGCCTCTACCATGGCTGAGGTGCCTATACATTGTACAAGCGTGTTGTTGTTTGTCTTTTCAGATTTTCCCGGTTAGGGGTTGCCACAGCGGAACTCCGGTCCACTAATGATTGGCAGTAGATTTTTATGGTGCCGAGTTGCCAGCCCGATGCCCAACCTTCAGCAAAGGCATGCCCATTCACACATGTCTTTCGGAGGCCACTTGACCATGGGGAGGACATGCAGACTCCACACAGAAGGCATTGCAGCCGAGAATTGAACAGAAGAACCTCTTGCTGTGAGGCAACAACGCTACCGCTGTACCACCGTGGCTACCATCACAAAAAAGCCCTCCTTACAGCGCTGTTTTCTCTGAAAAATGTGAATTACCTGTTGCAGTCTTTGTAGCTGGGTTGTCATCACTGAGGGCAATTCCATCTCCCACAAGAAGCCCACTGGGTGTTTTTAACACTCACACCGAGCCTAGGAAATGCTATGAGTATCGGCCAATTGATTATTCTGCACTAGTTTCTTTGATTTTACCTGCGCTTCTCTAACTACTGGGATTTTTCTGTATGCTTTAAAGGAACCTTTGATTACCCCAATTCCTCAGCGGCATAATTTAGATCGTGAAGACATAAATAATAGCTGCCCTATCTGAAGCATTATCTTTATATTATTTTGTTTATGTTTGATGGGGAATAGGAAATTTACACTGGGCCTGGCAGCCATGTCCCTTATGGACAGAGGTAGCTTATAAATGCCTGGTTGTCGATGTCCTGTTTGGACAAAGGACATCATTACTCTTTCTAGAAAACCTACTTAGGCTAGAAAGGACCCCCCAGGTCATTAGCCAAGTAACAATCTATGAAACTATAAGTAAGGTTGTTTACTCACATCTGGATGCAATTCATAAAGGATGATGCATTCATGACTCATTCATGTCTGGTTTCTGTGCTAGTCATAGCACTGAAATTAACCTAATGCAGCTCTTGAATAACCTGCTTGGTCAGTGTTACTATTATCTTGTTCTTCTATAAACTGCCTTCAGCGTTTGATATAGTTGATCATGGCATTCTTCTAGACAATTTGAAAATATGCTGTCGTGCCCTATGTACTATCCTTAAATTGTCTTCCTGTTACCTCTCAGCATGTTTTCTCAGCAGTTGGTGGCTGGAAAGAAATGTTTATCTTCTTATTTTGCGAGAGAATTATGTTAGAAGTATTTTATAATTAAGATTGTGAAAGGACGAGAAATATATTTGTCCATAAATTAGCTGAACTAGAGCGTTAACAGTTGCTTTCTATATGTAGGTCTAGAAATATATATACATTTTTTACAAAATGCTCATTGTGCAGTTTGATTTAGAACAAGACACAGACCATGTTTATGCTAGGAACAATGAATTTTTAGAATGTTAAGATTAGGAATAATAGGTTTAGACATGAAAAGTTTTTTATTACAGTCACCATGTTTATTTTTAATCAATATATTGTGATGCATCACTGTATAAATTAGAGTTTTTGATATGATTCTGTTTCATGTAGTTAGATATTCGAGAGATCGAATGTGACAGCTGCTTAGAATGTTCATATTTTTTATATTTTTAAGATAGTGAATGATATTGCATGATAGTATATGGTAGGATAGTATGTTAGATTGTTTTAAGCTTTCAATATCTTAATATTTGATATTTTCAATATTTATTAGCATGTAGCAATGCACTGTCTGTTTAAATTAGAGTTCCGCTATAAAGTTGGACAGCATATGCTGCCTTTGAGATTTGTTTGGATAATGTCAGCTGTGAGAGCTTATTACTAATTGATGAGTTAATGGTTTTAACAACAAGATTTGATTGGAAGTTATTTTATATATAAAGAATGCTGGTTCTTGCTTTAATTGATCTGATGAAGCATGTGCATAGCATGCGAAAGCGCTTATCCTGTCATTTGCATTAGAATAAAAGAAGATTTTAAGGAATTGTTCTCGTGGTGTGTCCTTACAGTTGTTTGCTGATACTGTTTCTTGACGTTTTTGCTGGTAGGATACTTTGGGAGTCAACGATATTTTTTATACTAGTCATTTCTTCTTATTTTGTCTTAGCTGAGGTTCCTCTAGGTTAACTCTTGGGTCATTTGTTGCCATTTATTTATATTCCATTGTTGGGTGAAGTGGACAGGTATTCAGTATTACTGCTATGCTGGTTATGTACAGCATTACTTCTCCTTCCCTCAGGACATTATGTCTTCTGTGGATTCTGTAGCTGAGTACTTGTAATGCATCCAGAAATGGATGAATGTCAATCATCTGCAGTGTAGTGTGTTTAAAACTGTTGACAGCAGCTGTTTATGTCGCCTTAAATGACTAAAGATAAGCAGCTTTGAATCCAACTATTATTTATAACACTGACAGGATGACATTTGTGAAGAAAGTAAAACCTCTTGGTGTGATTATAGATGATAGAATGACATTGAGGGGCCAGGAGGTACAAGTTATGAAAACATCTTGTTTTTATGTAAGTAACACCTCTTACAGTAAGATTTTTCTTTCCCCACCTGCTCCTGAACACCATTTACTGGTGGTGCATGTTCATCCTTTTCTGCATCTTGATTACTGTAAATCCCTTCAGTTCAGGTTACCTAACAGTGAGTTTGATTGCTTGAAGTTAGTTCATGAGTTTGATGGCTTGAAGTCAGTTCAGTATTCTGCAGCTCGGTTACTTACTGGTACTGTCAATTACCATTACTTTACTTCAGTGCTATAAAGGTTATACCAGCTATTTCCATCTCATATCACCTTTAAAATATTTGCTGGTATTTTATCAAGGCTTACATGTCACAGGGCCTCTATAATTAATAAGATCTTGGTTCTCTATTGGCCAACTCTGCCTCTGCTTTCCTTTTATCTGTGGTTATTGGTGGTATCCAGGGTTGTGATTAGAGACCTCCGGTTTCTGGCCTTTTAGTTACCAGGCTCCACACCTCTGAAACTTCCTGTTTCGAAGGCTGAGGGAAACTCCCTCATTGACAGTCGTTGAAACATTCTTCAAAAGCTATTTACTCACATTGGCATAATGCATTACTTAAATTCTGTTAAGTAATGTATTCCATTATTTTATTTAAAGTTTACATAGTGTAAGTGCTTATTTATTATTTACTGTTTGCTGTGTTATCTTTTTTATTTGTTTTTATTGATATGTGTTTTCAATTGTAATATGCTTGGATACAAGTGCCAATAATAAACTGAACTTGAACTCAAGTATAAAGTGGGATGATATTGTACTTGTCGATTTTTGAAATACTATGTGGTGACATTTCAGGTGAATAAAGACAGGCACTGTCGCTCGACCTCCTAATACAGAATGACAAGCAGGTGGGGTAGTTTGTTTAGATGCTTTATTACATAGAAACACATCAGGATGGATAGCAGCATCATAAAATATAAACAAACTGATTGACAGACAGACCTTTCATGCATATATGCTTACATCTCAACAGCTAACTACTAAATGGCAGTCAGGCTCACATGTGCTCAGTATTTATACACTTGTCCAAGCCCTTGGATAGCTTCTTAAAGAGATGCCCACACACATTGCTCTACATCCTCCCTCTTAAAAAAGATTGCCCATAAATGAAAATGACATTGCAGTTGGACATGCATTAATATAGACATTAGAGAACAAACACAATGTTCATGTCCAAGTTGCCATATATCTATAACATGGTCTGGAGATGCTACCGGATCTCGTAACATAACAATCAGGACTGGATTTAGCAACAGAGACAGTCTTCAGTGAACGACTTGTGTCAGAAACTTCAGGATTCATCACAGGAATGGCAATATTCTCTGGAAATTCTTCTGGAACTGGAACACTGGACAACTGTCTCTGAGATAGTCTTTCTCACAGCCTATGTGCTGTGGTATAGGCTCGCACACCAGTACTAAATGTTTCCAATTCTGCTCATACTCCACTCCTTGTGATTCCACAATGTACGACCTTGGCTCTGGGCAAATATTCTTCACGGCTCCAATCCAGTCATAACTTTTGGGCATTTGCTTCCTTACCACTTCTCCCTCTCGGAATGGATTGAGTGGTTTGCTGATCTTATTGTAATAGGACTTCTGGGTTAAATGCTTCTTCAACAGATTGGTTTTTACTAACTTATTGTTCTTGATGTGTGGAACCAACAATTGACTACTGATTGGGAATGTGGTTCTGGTTTGTCTTGACAGAATCTCTGAGCAGGTGAACCAAGATGTTTATCACTTGGTATGTTTCTGAGGTTTAAAAGATTCAGGAAAACATCACTATTGTCTCGTTTCAACTTCTCTGGTAACCGATTTGCACTTTGAACTGCACGTTCTGCCAAAATATTTGAATGGGTATACTCTGGGCTACTCGTGACATGAGTAAAGACCCATTCTTTGGAAAATCTTTTGAATGGTTGGCTTGTAAACTGCACGCTATTGTCAGAAATAACTTTATGTGGACTACAATAGACTTCAAAATGATGCTTCATCTTAGAAATGATAGTATTGGATGTTAGATTAGGAAGTAGGTCGATCTAAAACTGATTAGAATAAGAGTTTACTAACACCAAATAATGTTGACCTTTCCATTCAAAAACATCGGTGGCTACTGATGACCAAGATAGTTCAGGAATCTGGTTCAGGTGAAGTGGTTCTCTCTGTTGATATGACTTAGTACTATTACACATGGAACAAGATTAAAGTACTGTCTCAATATCTTGTGACATAGAAGGCCAAAATACTAGTCCTCTCACCCTTCTTTTGGTAGAGTCTGCTCCTAGGTGACCTCGATTGAAGATAGCAATGTAGTCTTGTTGCAAAGACTTTGGAACAATAACTTTAGGACCTTTCATAAAAATACCATTGTCTGACAAAATCTTAACTCTGTATGGAATATAAGGTTGCACTTCTTCAGGTAAACTAGATTGTTTTGACTGCCGTCCTTCTTTGATAAAGTGATTGACCTTCTGTAAAACTAGATCTGTGGCTGTATGATCTCTAAGCTCTTCAAGACGTGTGGAAGAAAAATTTCTCACTTCCTTCCATGACTTTAAAATCAAGTTTCTCATTCTCGTGCTATTCAGTGGGGTCTATATTAAATCAGAAAACACTTAAAAAAGTGAACGCTGATTTATCGACCCCATGTAAGCGAAAGCTTACAATCCCGAACACTTAGAGCAGTGACTTTTTTCCCAGGGAAAAGAATCGCTGTTCCAAAAAAGAAAAAAGAAAAACCTTTAAAACATTACATAAAGTGGGGGGCTTCACCCCCCACACCCCCCTACTTAAATATACCAACTCCAAGAACTCACTACAGTGACGAAAATGGCAAAATAATGAAGACGGCCAAGTGATTTCTTTCCTAGGGAAAGAATTCGCTTAGATGCCGTTTCTGTGGTTTGCCTTTTCGTGCTTTCAAGTTCGATCGAGACACATTTGAAAGAATGTGTCTTCGATCATATAATAGGGAACTGTTCAGTGGTATTTCTGGGCAATCTGGATAAAGTATCAGCAAGATAAAGAAGTTTGCCTTTCTTGTAGATAAGATTGAAATGATACTTTTGCAATTTCAGCATAATGCGTTGCAATCTGGCTGGAGCTGTATGCATAGGTTTTTTCAAAATAGTGACTAGAGGTTGGTGGTCTGGTTTGATCTGGATAGGTCTACCATAAACGTAATCACGGAACTTGGAACATGCAAACACAATTGCCAAAAGTTCTTTCTCTAGCTGAGCATACTGCATTTCAGTTTGGGTTAGAGTTCTGGATGCATAAGCAACAGGTAGAGTATCTTGTAGAATGAATGCACCAAGACCAAACTTTGAAGCATCACATCAAAGAGTTACTGGCTTGTGGACATAATAGTATCTGAGAATAGGTGGACTGGCAATTCTCTGTTTCAGGACATCAAATGCTTTCTGGTGTTCTAAACATGACCGGGATACAGCTTTACGTGTTAGCTCTCTAAGTGGTGCTGATATGTGACTCAAGTCTGGAATGAACTTGCCTAGGTATTTAACCATGCCAAGAAAACATTGCAGGGCTTGAACATTGTCTGGAGCTAGCATCTCAAGAATAGCTGTTTGCTTAGAAGGTCCAGTCGTAAGCCTGAAGAACAAACCTTTTAAGAATGCTTTGGGAAGTTTGTGAGACACTATTGGCGAGTCGTTTTCACCAGTATGAAAATTTGTGCCACCTCTAACATTGATACCCACTTGTTCAGTTACTAAATAATGAAAATGATGGTTAGGGTTTTCTAAAACATGCTTAGCTAGGGCATTAGTAGTATTACATTTACTAATATTGTAATCGTGCTTATATATGCGCTGTCTAAAGTGCTGTTCTATTTTCCCTATATAAGAACGTTTACATAATTGGCACTTTGCTGAATAGATTACTCCTTTAGTGTTACAGTCATACTTTTCTCTCAAACTGTAACTTCTATTGTGTATTTCAAAGGTTTTTGTTACTTCAATATATTTACAATATTGACACCTACCACATTTTTTCATCCCTGGATTTAGGATGTAGAGAGTCATTCATTTCTCAAAAAGTGCCTTAATGTTACATCCTCTTTTAAAAGTCACCTCGGTCTATCTCCTAACTTAGTTCTAATAGTTACTTCTTTCTTATTATGGCCCAGTTTTTCATTAAAATATCTCAAAGTAATGGCATCACTTAAGAATGTAGTGGTGAAAAATTAAAGTTATGCCTTACCATAATGTTCCATCTGTGTTGTTCATCATCACCAATCTTTGACAGTGGGTTCAGTTCTGAACCCTTTGTAATGACTCAACCATTATTTTCTAGCTCGCGCTCTACCCATAATGCTCCTCACAGAGAGTGAATACAGACAAGAAAAAACAGGAATTTTGTATATATATATATATATATATATATATATATATATATATATATATATATAAATATATAAACATATATACATTAAACATATATACATATAACATATAACATATATGCAGATAGAACAAAGCCGTCTATGAGTTCCTGATGAGAAACTGGATCAGAATTGGAGAGGTCTTCTAAGAGACTCAGTATGGGGGAAAGGTGGATGGGTATGCCAAGGATAGGTGAAGATGAACAACACAGATGGAACTTTATGGTAAGACATAATTTCTTTATCTGATGTTGTTAACCTTCACCTAATACCTGATGGTGGGAAAGAATCCCCAGCTACTTATTTGCCTTGGCAGGTCTCATGGAAGAATATTCTGAAGTACCATAGAGCCAAAGGATGCTCGAGCCCTCGAGAGCTGGTCTAATTTGTAATGTACGATAAAGGTATGGTGAGAAGACCATGTGGCTGCTGCACAAATGTCACCTAATGAAGCTCTTGCATGAAAAACAGCTGACATGACAATAACCCTTGAAGAATGGGCTTTAATTGTTTTGGGAAGTTGAAGTACTTATGATTGATAAATAAAGGTGATGCAGTCTCTCAACCATTTAGCTAAGGTAACTTTGGTAACTGCATGATCCATTCATAAGGAAGAGAAAGCCACAAATAACTGGTCAGATTTCTGGAACATCTTAGTTTTATGGAGATAAAAACGCAATCATCTGTAAGCCAGCTGTAAGGTCTGATTGATATCGGATTCAGAAACTATTTTTGGAAGAAAGGAGGGGTTTGTTCTTAGTTGGACTCTGTCTTTATTGAAGATTAGATAAGGTGATCTGCATGATAAGGCCTGTAACTCAGAAACTCTCCTTGCAGAGGTGATGGCTACCAGAAATAAAGTCTTGCAAGATAAAAATTTCAAATAACAGGATGCTGCTTGTTCAAAGTTGGTTTTTGTTCATGCCTGGAGAACTGTAGTCATATCCCATGGAGGGACTGGTTCTTTAAAGAGGGGGTCTCAGGAAGAACAAACCTTTCAAGAATACATTGGGAAGTTTGTGAGACACTATTGGCGAGTCGTTTTCACCAGTATGAAAATTTGAATTTGCTGCTAGGTGAACCTTTATAGTGGAAGCAGAGGAACCAGATTCAAAAAGAGTATTTAAGAAGTCTAGGATTTGTTCAACTGGGGCAGTAAAGGGATCAAGTCCTTTATCCAAAGCCCATATGAGAGGAATGCCTGGCAATCATGGGAATTGGAGAAGCCATACAGTCAACTTGAGGTGCTGTAAGTTTGAGTGAACCATGACCGCTGGTTGAGTTAGCAGGTCCAGAACTGGGTCCAGACTCTATGGTTTCTGTAACAGATGAGGCCAAAGGAAAGGAAACCAAGCTTGATGAGGCCAGAATGGGGCAATGAGGATGATGGTATTCTTCATCTTTTTGACTTTCTTCAGGAATTGTGAAATTAGAGGAACAAAGAGGACAAAGGCATACAATAGATCGGGAGGCAAGTTGTGGAGGAGAGCGTCCCTGGGTGATTCCCCCAGTGGAGGGATTAGGGCAAAGTAACTTCTGCATTTCTTGTTCAGGGGAGAAGTGGATAGTTCACAGCAAGGTTGGCCCAATTGGCAGAAGATCCTGTCCGCCACTACAGGGTTCAGAGACCACTCGTGAGGCATGAGAATAGTCCTGCTCAATTTGTCCGCTATCACATTGGAACTTCCTGGAATGTGCGTTGCTCTCAGGAAGCGGTTGGAAGAAATTGCCCATTACCAAGAGGAAGGGTATCCTGGAATGCTTGCAGCACTAATAGCACTGCCCTCATCTCTAGAACATTGAAGCAAGTTGTGCTCTAGCTGGGACCATGTGCCCTGAACTGCCTTCCCCACATAATGCCCCCCACACTCTATCTGGGAATCATCAGTGGTCACTATGGCTTGGGGCTAGGGAAGAATAAATTGTTGGCCCAGGAGACTCTGATCAGAGGGAAGCCACCATCTAAGGTCTTGTTTGCAATGGTTGGTGATCAAGATTTGGTAAGACATTGGTTGGTGAATTAGAGACCATTGTGTTGCTAGTAACCACTGTAGTATTCGCATATGAAACCTTGCTAGAGGAACCAGAGTAATTGAGGCCTCCATCGAACGTAAGGTTTGAAGTATTAGTCTTGCTGGGACTCTGTCACTTTGAAGGATCTGTCTGACTAGAGCCCTGATGCTTAGTAGTCTCTTTGGAGGAAGAGAGGCTATTCCTGAGACAGTGTTTAGATGCACCCCCTATGAAATCTAGTTGTTGTGTAGGTTGTAGCTTGGATTTCTCAAGATTTACTGAAATGCCTAGGGATGTACAAACAGACGTGGTGTAGTCTTTTGCCTGTTCTAAGTGATGCCTGGTGGTAGCAGTGAGGAGCCAGTCGTTGAGGTATGGAAAGACTCAAAAACCTTGTAAGTCTGAGGTGAGCTGCAACCACTGCATGCATTTGGTAAACACTATGGGGGCTGTGGTGAGTCCAAAGGATAGTGTTCTGAATTGATAGTGACTGCTCCTAGCTGGAAGCGTAGAAACCTTCTGGAGCTTTTGTCCATTTATATGTGGTAATAAGCATCTTTGAGGTCTATAGAGCACATCCAGTTGCCTTTTTCCAAGAAAGGAAGTATGGCGTGAACCGAGACCATCTGGAACTTGGTTTGGTGGACCAAATTGTTGAATCGGCTGAGATCCAAAATGGGTCTCCAGTTCGCGGTTTTCTTTGGCACTAAAAAGAATCTTGAGTAAATTCCGGATCCTGCCTGGTCTGGTGGGACTTGTTGGATGACTCTTTTTTCGGGCAGTTTTTGGATTTCTAAGACTGCTGCCTCCCTTTGATTGGATGGAACATCTGGGAGTTTTTTGTGTGGTTTGGGAATTGTAAACAATGGGATCTGGTAACTTCTGGATATTATTCTGTGCACCCATTTGTCTGAAGTTATTAATTGCTAGGCCAGTAGGTGCAGGGATAATCGTCCCCCAACTGCCTCCAGAGGAGGGAAATTGGGCATCTGTTCAGGAATGCTGATAGGAAGTACCAGAGAAAGAGTCTCTGGAACCCTGATTCTGTGGTCCATTCCTGCATCTGGGGCAGCATCTTCCATTGTTTCCCCCTCTGCCCCGGGGGAAATCTTTGCTTCGTGAGTCATAGAAAGGCCCTTTGGATTTCTTAAACCATAGTCTCCCACTCCTTTGATTCCTAGAGTAAGGTTGCTGAGGAGTAGAGAAATGTATGCCCATAGGGTCTTACCATCCTGCTCACTTCTGGCTAGAGTTTCTTTAACTTTTGGGCCACAAAGGGTGGATCTGTCAAAGGGAGCATTGACAAATGACACTTTGAATGGCTCCACTAAGTCACATAAGTGCATCCAGGAATGCCTTCTGATGGCTATACCTGAACCCACTGCTCTGGACGTCCCTTCAGCTGCATGTGCTATAAGCCTCATGGACGAATCAGAGATGAAGTCTAAGGTCGCAAGCTGGGAGGAAACTTTATCTTGGATCTCCTCGGCTATTGCTCCTCACTGAGTATTTGAAAGCTCTTTAATCATATCTCTTTTTAATCAGGTAAAGTGTGCCATATAATTCAAGGACCTCAGAGCAAAGGTTGTTGAAGCATAAACACACTTCCAATATCTATCTAACATCCTGGACAACTTGTTAGGAGGTTAGATAGTATGACTCTTTTCTGCGAGTTCTCTCTTAATGGCTGCTGCTAACACCATGGCGTCAACAGGAATTCCTTTTGACCAATGTGGTTCCTCTTTAGGTGCAGATAAAATACAATCTGGTCTCTTCGGGATAGGCTCTATGGTGTCAGGTATCTTTCACACCCACTGAGCAATCAGTTTGACGAGATCGTCAGTGGGTGGAGAAATCCAAGAAGTGGAGGGTTGGGTGCGAAAAGCCTCCAGGAGTACTGACCCCTCTGAAGAAGGCTGGGTGGATGACCAGCCACCCCTCTGTTTAAGGATTTCAAGGATGTCCCCAAAGGAAACATCTTCAGTGGGTGACCTAGGGGAACCTTCCCCTTCATCACAGTCAGTATCTTCCATGTAAGACTCTTCCAGAGAGTCGAGGTGCTTCCTCTTGCACTTCCTCTTCACAGGGACTTCAATGGGGGGAATGTTCCAGGGATGTTTCCGAAGAGATGACCACCAGGGTAGGTGTCACCTGGGACTTTTGCGCCCTCTGTTCAGGTGATGAGGTCAGTGGTAGCTCCAGCTGAGAGGAAGGGAAAGAAATCTGTCCTGACATGGAAGGCAGAGACTAGGAATCCCCGAAGGATAAAGCCTTCTCCATAATATGGAAAGCAGGTCCCTCCGTAGAGTAGTGGGATCCTGGAACCAAAAAAGACTGTTTCGGAACCAGGGTCATACCCCGCACAAAGGTGACCACCCCCATATCCAGAGCCTGGGTTTGAACTACAAGGGCAGATGCTCCAAGAGCCATGGATGGCTCAGATGGAACCGAAAGGGTACCATGCATCTCGGAACCGATCAGTTACTCCCACCCCCAGGAGTCCTCCAGTGCCGACGACTCAGAAATACCCAAGACAGTTGTTGGAACCGAAGCTGAATATGCTATCGGAAACAA
Source organism: Protopterus annectens (assembly GCF_019279795.1). Lineage (NCBI taxonomy): Eukaryota > Metazoa > Chordata > Ceratodontiformes > Protopteridae > Protopterus > Protopterus annectens. Next base: position 435,853,564 of record NC_056732.1, on the reverse strand, counting down.
CTCAGTCAGAGCTGGAATTGTCGGAACTGAGGACTCCAAGTGCTCTGGTAGAGTTGTTGGAGGTGTGTAAGTAAGTGACATAGAATGTACAGTCTCAACACCAGATTGGCTCAGAACCAAGGGTAGTCCTCTTGCCACAAGGAGCTGATCCACTAAGTTCATGATGTCATGTTCAGATAGGCTCTGTGTAGACCTCACCGATAAGGTGGAAGGAGACCTAGATCGTCTGATTTCCACTAAAGGAGAATCTCTAAAGGGGTCCACAGATGGGGAATAAGTGGTTCGTGGATGTGACAGTAATTTTGTTGTCTTCAGAACCGAGGACTCTGTCGGAGCTGATACCAAGATATCCATCCATTCCGAATGTGGTTTAGTAGGCTGAGTCAAGTGTCCCAGAGCCGAAGAACATTTTGGTGCCGAGGAAGTTTTTGGTATCTTTTTAGTCGGTTCCGAGGAACTTGGAACCGAGGATGCTCTCTTTTTAGAACTGTGAGGAGAAGTTCCCGCTTCCCCAGTTTTCTCCTTAGAACCAGAAATGGCTTCATCAAAAAAAGATTTCAAAAGGCCTTTCAAGACCAACTTATTCTTTCTCTCCATTAAAATGTGAGATGAGAAGCCGTGACAAATCACACAATTCTCCTGCAAATGAATTTTTCCTAAGCAATAAACACATGAAGTGTGCCTGCCAGAATTGGGCATTTTACCCTCACAGTTCATGCATCTCTTAAAATCTGAAGCACCCTTAGGTTTAGAAGGAGACTGTTTTTGATCTGACATTATCCAAGTAAAGAGGATTTTAGAAAATATGTTTTTTATTTTATTTTTTTTTATAATAGAGGAAAAAGTAAATTACCAACGATGGCAATCAAAATACTTTAAAGGTATAGCAAAAAGGATTAACAACAATGGTAAGAGAAAGATATACTGCATGGTAATAGTGTTATATAGTTATAGAGAAATACACAATAGGAAGATGACCGGGTAGAATTAATATTAACGACAAGAGTAGAAGTAAATATTTGAAGAAAAAAACGGTTATTAACTTACAATAATCGCCAAGGCTCGAGAGATAAGGAAAATCACATCTGGTCTACGAAGAGACAAATGAGATCTGAGGTACTCTCTGTGAGGAACATTATGGGTAGAGCCTGGCTCGAGAGTTTGGAAAGTGTGAGCTGGAAAATAGCGGCTGAGTTGGTTCTGAGGGATCAGAACCAACTCCACCATCAAGGATTAAATGAAGATTAACAACATCAGATCTAACATTATAATTTACACTTGGAGTGTTATTAATATTACTATGTGTTAGATCTACAAAACTCTGATTCCATTCGTAACAAAAAAAAATTTCTTTGTTTAAAATAGGCTTAAAATGGCCTGACTTCCTTTTCCTTTCAACAACTATTAAGTCATCAATCAAATCTAATGGATATGCTCTCCTAAGGAACATATTCCTAAGGATATTGCATTCATGTTCAAAATCCTTGTCCAAGGAGGTCATCTTAGCTGCTCTAACTAATTGTCCCTTTACCACGGCTGTCTTTTGGTAGTACAGGTGGGAGCTTTCAAAATGTAAGAAGGCATTTGAATATGTTGGTTTCCTGAAGATTTTAGCTAAGTATTTTCTATTCACTTTGTCATTAGTCAATTGGACATCTAGGAAGGATATTGCCTCAGTTTCAAATTGTGAGGTAAATTGTAAAAATGATGTCACAGTGGACAGACTATCTATAAAATTAGATGCGTATGTGATGTAATTTAATGAGAGGGTTATTTAAAAGTTGAAGTATGTGCATTTAAACTGTCTGAAGAAGTTCATTGATTTTGAAGAGGACGGAAGCACTAACAATAAATTAATTTTGATTGTTGATGGTGGTGATTTCCTTCTCCTTCCATTTTAAGTGCTGTTTCAATAGTTTGTAGTGTTTTGTTTTAAGGCAGATGACAAACAGGCGGCGAAGTTCATTTAGACGCTTTATTACATAGAAACACATCAAGATGGATAGCAGCATCATAAAATATAAACAAACTGATTGACAGGCAAACCTTACATACATACGTGCATACATCTCAACAGCTTACTACAAAATGGCAGTGAGGCTCGCACATGCTCAATGTTTATATACTTGTGCACGCCCTTGGATAGCTTCTTAAAGAGATACACACACATTGATCTACAAGTACTTTTTTATTTTTCTCCTCCTTCTTAAGCTCTAATGAAGGAGAACCTAGAATCCTGGAGTTCAGGGACTGTAGTTCCTCCTTCAGATTAAATACACATGCATTTTGAGGAAATGCTGGCTAAGATACACTGTACTGCAAGTGATCACAAAGATCATTGCAGTCATGTGGGATGTAAACAAGCAAGGAGGGGTGCTCACTTACAATTTATGAAGGATGGTGCCGAACCACTGCATGCTTAATTGGTTCTCAGGGTTTCACTTCACAGTTGTATATCTCATGATGAAATTACACTGTTTTATTGGATCAGAGATTCTTCTGGATTTGTAGTGATACTTTATTTCAAAGATGGTTTGAGATTCAACAAAGGAATGGCAGTGCAGATCTCATTCATTCTGCGTCAATATGCAGTTTCCCCACTTTTTAACCACTTGACATGATGCAGTGACACAAATGAAGGACTAGAATCCTTTATGCTTTCTCTCCACTTAATCTTCATTCAGAGAGCGTTGCAAGGAACAGTTCACCTATTTGGGAGCATATCAACCAACAGGCAGGCATATGAATGAAAGCTGGTTCATTATCACCTATCTCCCTACTTGCTTGTACTGTAGTGAATATGCAATAGTCTTCTGTAGATTCTCTCACATGATGCTTACCATCACATTCAATAATGGTGCATTGGACTGTGTCAGTAACATGGATCTTGCATTACAAGCTGCATTTCACTGTTTGGTGGTTATGCTGTGATCAATGTTACATGTTAAAGAGATAGTGCTGTCTGTTGCAATTAGTTCTTTGGGTCCAGAAGGTGATCAGTGTTACTTAAAGAGGGAACCACTGCTGTGCATTTGTTTTTTCTCCACCCTTTACCAGTGTTTCATTAATATCTGTTAGTAAGGTTTATTTTGGCTTCTATATGCAATGTTGAACTCCTCCTGCAGAAGAGTTAGAGTAGGTCAAGACCAATTCATTTGGGAAGATGTTAAAGCAGACAAACGCCAAGAAAACTATCTGGGTAACTCATTGATGGCACCAGTAGAAAGGTGGCAGAAAGGAAAATACCTAACTTGGTATGCAAAGAGAAACAACTGCTCTGTTGAGAAAGGAGGAGTTTGCTGCAGTATGACAAGTGGAACAGGATGGTCTCATGTATGCTTTATGTCACAAGACTACAAAAAGACTTAAAAATGGTAATATTGCCAAAATGACTTTCAATGACTGTGCAGTGTTTTCTCTTCTCCACTGCCATACAACCTCAGAGTAGGTATATGTAAGTTTGGAGGGGGTGGGGTGCAGGTGAGTCTGTTCCCACAGAGGTTTGAGGTTTTCTGAAAGTTAATTCTAGCAGCATTCGGGTGAATAGCTGTTGAGAGACTGACATGAAACCAGCTATTTTGGGTACTTCTGCCTTCTACCGGAAATTACTTATCAGTTTGTTCAGCTTCTTCTCAAACAGGATCTGGTCTGTCTGCTGGAGGTATGCATTCTCAATTCTTCCTTTGCAATCTTATCTTGTATAGAGAAGGTTGTTCGATTCACCCTTGTCTTCTGCAATTACCATTTTGCATGAGACTAGAATACTAGTCAACAGAAAGCCTTAGATGGAAATCATGTGGATTTTGGTATGAGGCAAAGAACATGCTGCTTTCTCAGGTAGACCTGCCTAGAGTTCATTATTTGTTTGCTTTTTGCGACACTTTGCCCCCATTGCCTCTTGATCATCATCCCCCCTTCCTGGTCAATTGGCCCAGTCATTCCCCATCACCAGTGTGAGGGTCTACCAGAAGGGACCATCATTCAGATAGCCATTGGGATGTTTCAAGGATTTTCTTGTTCTTCTGCAGCCCTAATCCACACTACACACACACGGATACACACAAAAACACACACACACACACACACACACACACACACACACACACACACACACACACACACACACACACTGAACACACACACTGAGGCACTGGGGGGGGGGCATGCAATGGACTGTCTGCAGCAACTGTCTCCTCACTTCCATAAGGGGTATTTCCTTCACACAGCCCTGCCACTCCCGGAGTAGCAGAACTTGTGGTGCCTGCAAACTCTTCCCACTGCACAGGACAAGAAAGAGGGCTTTACCCCTTTACTCCTCCCCTTCCCTGATTGACTTCTGTAGTGCTGACCAGTTACACCTCAGTTGTTAGGGTGACAGTCAGAGCTCCATCCCAAAGGCAAGCTAGTGGTCATTAACAGTCCCATTTGTTCAGACTTGTACTGTTTTATTCCTTTTTTAAATCATAATGCTCATTCTTGTCACCATGCTTCTGTGGGAATCATCTGTTTCTTCTGCAGCCACCCTATAATTGTCTCTGTAAGGAGTTCCTCAACTTCAATCTCCTAAAAATAATTTTGTGCATGTATGGAATTTAATCTGTGCATTGGAAGAGGACACAAAGTCCTCTTTTGAACAGACATTTTCCTGATACTTGAATATATAATTCAAGACAGCTTTATTAATAACAGTCACATTAGGATGGTTGAGTTTTGCATGCCTAAATGTGTATTGTGCCATAAACTATTACCCATAAAAATGGAACTTCATTTTGTACTAGCTTTTGTTAATACCAAGAATTATATCAGATATTGCACTTGACCAAATGATTTTGTTGCCTTCCTTTGTTTTCACTCTCAAACTTCTGGTTGGCAGTTTCTATATTGCATGGATCCTTGGAGATGGCTTTGAACTTATTTGTACTAAGCTGAAGACATTAGGAAATCTGTTCAACTTCTTGTTTCATAGGTTCATAGGTAGGTACTAGGCTATCGGCCCAAGGGCCTACGTAAGCCTAGCCAACAAGGTTTCCTGGCTTACGCCACCCAAGAAAGTTATTTTCCTGTGCCACTGTTGAGCAGAGACACAGAAGTGATCCACGGGGTGTATTTCCTATTTCCCATCCACTCATCAAGATTTTTCTTGAAGAGTGCTAACGGAGAACTTTGCTTGACGTAGATGGGTAGCCTGTTCCAGAGTATGGGAAGTCTCTGGGACAGGGATCTATCCCTCCAGCATGTCCTGTTTATTGTGGTGACAAGGTTTAGGTCCCTAGAGCGTGTAGCTCGGAGGGATTGGGATTTCTTTAGGTGTAGCATGTCCAACAGCTCTGGGTTTGACATAGCTTTATATGTTAGGTAGAGATCACCTCGGAGTAGGCGATATGCTAAGGAGTAAAGCTGTAATGGGTATAAATATAATATAATGGGTATATGGGTCTATATTTCATTTGTGTGAAAACAGTGTTGACATGCTATTTATTTATTTGCTCACTGGGTAAGTGAACTGATAATCATAAACCCTTCAGTGTTTTATTATAGTAGGAAAACAAGTTGATTAGCTAACTGTATTGATTTTGCCATGGCTTAACCAATTAACAGATTCTAGGACAAATTAGAGCATGTTATTAGAGGAACAGCTACATCTGCTTTATTTTTAGTCATTGCAAGAGGAGATATTTGGGAAGTGATAACCTGATTGTCCTTTACACGTTAACCAGGCAGTACAAGGAATATCGCCAATTTAAGGCCCCAGAGAGTTTTGCTTTTACTGTCTTTCAGAGAATGTTAGCAGGGGGTTCTTTCTAACATGATCAGCCATAGTTTGTTGTTCTTCTTTTGTGTTAGGGACACCAAGAAGATGGCAGTGACAGAAAAAAATGACATGCTCTTTTGTGAGATACTTAGCACTGCACCACACAACTGACTTACTTTTTGTCTTTCAGTACTAACAGCCTCATTCTTTCTTCTTATTTTATTTGGTTAGTTTTCTGTTTTTTTGTCCTGTAATAAGATCTTATTTTGCAGTAGTAGCATGATAAAATTAAATTTGCAGTGTCTGTGGCCACTGCATGAGCCACAGCTTTGTGTGTCTTACTTGAAGGAATAGAGATAAGTGATGATGGCAGTCATTAGGCGCAACAGATTCTTGAATGTTCTTGCCCCCTAGTAATACAGTAATGTGCCCACTTAATGTCATCTGATAATTATTTATTTTCCTTGCCTTATTTTGAAATAGGCAACATCTCTGTGTCCCCCTTGGAGCTGTAAGTGGCATAAGAAAGTTGGTTGGGTCAAGTTAGAGCAAGACCATTTTTTAAGAGTTTGAAGTCTGCCTTTACTGTCATTACAGATGAACCAATCATTTAGTTTACATCAGTATCTAGTGTAGTGCAGTAGCATATCACTTAAGAACACTGCACCACACCACTTGGTTCTTCATTTCACTTCTAGGCTGGGATACTTTCCATGCAGATTCTGCATATCCTCCATATGTCTGCAAAGGTGTTCATCAGCTGCTTTTTTTCTACTTCCCCTAAATTTGTAGTAGGTGAATTAGTGATCCTTAAAACTGCTCTTGGATGCACATATCATATGTGAGTAAGTGTGAGTACATTTATTATTTTATTTATTTTACATTTGTTAACCAGGCTAGTCTAACTGGATATATGTCCATTTTCAGTAGAGGCCCGGGGAGAAAAGCTCCAAGCATGAACAGTGACAAAGTTAACAATATATAGAAACATAAAGGATTACAGTACAGTCTAGTATTAGTCTTAAAAGGAGTAATAATGATACATTTTTGAACTACAACAGTTAATTTATAGAAACATACATGACTACAGTAGAAAGTAGAATTGGTCTAAAAGGAGTAATAATAATACATTTTAAATTATAGCAGGTTTAATTGAGATTCTAACTAATTATTCAACACACAGTAGAAGGTATGTGCAAGTCTCAGGTAGGAAAGAGAGCACAGTGTTATTCTCATCATTCAAAGAAAGAGAAGTAACTTGTATTGGAGACTTAGGTTAAAGGAGTAGGGAAAGGGGTAAGTAAAAGAGTAAAGACAGATCTCAGTCTGGATTAGTGCATGGACAAAGCCAATGAGTTTTTAGATGTTCTTTAAGATGTTTTTTAAAAAGAGAAGTAGAAGCAAGGGTAGATTATTCTGAGGGAAGCTGGTTCCAGATTTTTCCTGCAGTGTTTGAAAAGAGTGAATCCCCAGCTTTGTTATTAGCTTTATTTGAGGAAACTAGAAGCTTATTAGCAGAGCGTAGTGTGGTTAGATTTGTATATGGTGTAATTAGATTAGTAAGGATAGGGGTGTTGTTAGGGTGGTATAGGATCTTTTGCGTAATGAGTAATTGTTGACAGAGTATATGGTTTTTCAATTCTAGCCATCCTAGTTGTTTGAGGTTAAGGCAGTGGTGAGTTTTAAAGGGGGAGCTTGTGATGAATCTAGCTATGCTATTATAACAGGTGGAGAGTTTCGAGAGGTTATTTTTGGAGAGGTTAGTATATATAACAGAGGCATAGAAAAGGGTAGAAATGAGGTGGGTTTGGGCAATAGTTTTCTTAACAGAAGGGGTAAGGAAGGCTTTGATTCTATAGAGGGTACCAAGTTTTTTATTAACAGACTTTATAGTGGAGTTGATGTGTTCATCATAGCTGAGACGATTATCAATAGTTACACCTAGAAGGCGGGTTGTAGTATCTGTGGTAATGTTAGTACCATTGTTAGAGTTTATAGAGAAGAATGGAGTAGGTGATTTGTGAGTAAGGGTAAAAAGCAGTAATTTAGTTGTTTTTGGATTTAGGAGGAGGCAGTGTTGCATAAACCAGTTTTCAACATTTTGAAAAACAGTTTGGGTAAGGGAGTGGAGAGTGGCTATATTCCTGGCGGTACAGATTAAGGTGGAGTTGTCGGCGTATTGAATACATGTGGCTTGAGGTATGTTGTTGTGTAGATTGTTAATAAAGAAAGAAAAGAGAAGGGGACCTAGGATAGAGCCCTGGGGTACTCCAATATTGACTGGTAGTAGCAAAGACAAATTGTTTTGCCAAAGTACTGCTTGCTGTCTATTTTCCAGATATGACCTAAACCATTGTATAGCTTGAGGGTTGAGTGAATGGGCATTTAGTTTGTCTAGTAGTAAGTTATGGTTAACCATATCAAAGGCTTTAGACAGGTCAATAAATAGAGCAGAGGAAAATAAGTTATTGTTACGATTTCTATTTATGGAATCTGTAAAGGATAAGAGGGCAGTTGATGTGCTATGGAATGGTCTAAAGTCGTATTGGCAGTTTGCAAGTAGGTTATTTTGTAGTAAGTGGTTAAGTAATTGTTTGTGAACACGTTTCCATGATCTTAGCTAAAGGGGAAAGTAAGGCAATAGGGCGATAGTTTGAAAGCTCAGTGGAAGGACCACCTTTGTGTAGCGGGATAATATGGGATATCTTCCATAGAGCAGGGATTTTGCCTTCCAAAATAGTTCTGTTGATAATAATGGAGATGGGATATGCTATGGCTTTTGCGGCTATTTGTAGGACTTTAGATGGGAGACGGTCAGCAGAAGGGGTGCAAGGTTTCAGTTTTTGAAGTAGCTTACAGATGAGGGATGTAGATACAGGTTGTATCTGAAAGGTAGGTAGAAAACTATTGCAGGTGTTAGTCTGGGAAGTGGTGAAAGGTGGTAAAGAATTAGCCAAGGTTAGAATGGCTTCGGTAAAGTAGTTATTAAAGGCATCAGGGATCTCGGTGGAGTTATTATGGTTGAAGCCAGTTGGGTCTGGAGTAGTGGTGTTGCCTGGCTGAAGGAGTTTGTTTATTCCTGACCAGAACTTTTGAGGAATTTGTTGGTTGGTTTGTTGTAGTTGAAGGTAGAAATCTTTTTTATCTCTAAGAATATCGTTCTTGGTGGCATTTCTTAGCTGTTTATGGTGAAGGTGGTTTGTTGGGCATTTGGTAGCTCTCCATTTTGCCAAGATTTTATTTCTAAGGAGTATCTTCTGCCTGGTTTGTTTTGTGAGCCATGGGGCAAATTTGGTTTTTATTGTAGTAGTGCGAAAAGGAGCATGGCAGTCAAGTATTTGAAGAAAGTTAGTATTAAAGTAAGTAACAGATTCATCAAGTTTTAGATGGGTTAGTGGTGACCAGTCACATGCTTGCAACTCAGTTAGGAAGCTTTCAGGATTAAATAATCTTTTTGAGCGGGAGGTTTTGATGTTATGAGTGTTTGGAAGATGGACTTTTTGTCTAATAATGTAGGTAAGCATGTGGTCGCTAATGTCATCTGGAAGGGTTCCTGGAGTATAAGTTTCAGGGTGGCTATTAATAAGGATCCAATCCAGAGTAGTTTCCTTGTTACTAGGTTTGTGGATTCTTGTAGGAGTTGTTATTCATTGTGTGAAACCAAAGAGGTTTATGTGATTGGTAGGATTCATAGAACTGCAAATGGACCAGTCTATGTTAAAGTCACCAAGCACAATGGTCTCCTGGGGTAGTTGGATGAGAGGTGATTGAGTAGGTTCTCGAGAGTACTGGTATTATTACCTGGGGGTAGATACATACAGAGTATGTAGATAGATTTGGAATTATTGATTTGGAGTTTGACAGTTAGGATTTCAGAATTGGTGGCAAATGATGGAAGCTCATTAATGGGGGAAATTTGGAGGTTAGATTTATAGAGAATGGCTATACCTCCACCTTTTTTGTTTTTTCGGTCATTTCTAAGGATGTTAAAGCCCGGAGGGGTAATTTCCTGGGCTAGAGTAGATGGTTTAAGCCAAGTTTCCGTAAGACATAGTATGTCAAATGAGTGCACATCAAGGAGAGCATGTAGATGGGAAATTTTATTGTTAACGCTTCTAATGTTAAGGTGGCCTATGAAGAGGGAGTTGCAAGGTTTTGTTAGTGTAGAGACTGTAGGTAATGTTAAATTGATTGGGTTATTGGTATAGTTATTATTGGGGCCAGGATTTGGATGAATATCACCGTCTAGGAGGGGGTGTTGCTGGGGGTGTTGTAGAGATTTAAGGAGTTTAAAGTGGTTATTAAGAGTCTTTTTGGAAGAAAAATAGGTAATGTGGATTGCTCTGTGGAATTTTGGTAGCATATAGTTGGACTTGCAGGTTATGTTGCTGTGGTTAAGGGAGAAGATGAAAGAGGGTGTTAGTGTTTGACGGATGTAATGATTTTGTTCAGGGAGAGAAAGATATTCAAAGCAGGTGAGTAAGTAAGGTATGGTAAGGCAGGCCAATGTAGTGGTTAAGAGTAGTATGTTTAAGAGGATATGTTTATTTGATGGGGCCATGGTAAAAAGTAATTTTAAGTAGGGATAAGACAGTATAAATAGGTGTTGTAGAAAGAAGAAGGGTGTTATGGAAGGGATAGAGCAGGGTACAAAATAATGAGGGAAGAGATTAGAAGAGATTGAAAATGAGATAAAGTTGGGAAGGAAAGTAATGTAGAGGATAGATAGTAATGGTTGGGGGTGGTAAATAAGGAAATTGAGTAGTTCTAATTAGTAGAGTGAGATAGGGGAGTGGCCTGGAGATGGAGAGGTGAGTGATATGATAAGAAGGAAGGGGGGAGTGGTTAGTGAAGTATAAGCCTAGGACCCCTGTGGGTGGGTGAGAATTGGGGGTAGGGTAGGGGAGCAGAGTGAGCCCGCAGGGCGAAAGGGAGCGGGTAGAAACAGGCAAGGAGCAGAGCAGCTGGAGGAGAAACAATCAGTCAGCAGAGCTGAATACTGAAGGTAAGTGAAGTAAACCTGAAGTGGGAAGGAGCAGGGATAAGTGTGGAGTGTCTAAGAAAACAGGGAAGTGTAGCAAGTTAGAATAAAAGGTTTAGTGTGAAGTAACAGAGTAGTTCTAGGTCAGATCAGTATAGTGTAAAGCAAACAGAATAAAAAATGGGTGAGCAGGAGAATTAATAGAAGGGACAGGAGTGCCCCCTACTGGGCAAAGCTAGAATTACAAGCAGTTGCAGTATGGGGGAATGATTGAGTTCTAGTTAAGGGAGGAAGAAAAGCTAGTAAAAGAGGTAGTAAGAGGTGGTAAAGGTATTTAGTGTACAAGGTAGCTAGAATGGGAGGAGGGCTGCTGGGCGACCTGGCTCCGGGCGAGCTTTGAACCCCTGAAGCAACAGTGGACGGTGGTAAGTTTTACAGGTAGGACACAGATAACATACTTTCTTAAATCCTTGAACGTGGGAGATGGGAGTAGAGGCTGAGAGAGAAAGCCACGGCTATTTGTTGGTCGGGTCCTTTGTCACCAGTTAGGTAGGTTCTCAGAAAAATGTGGTCTGGAACAGCACAGTGAAGAGCAGGGTACTTGTAGGAGAGAGAGAGACAACAGTGGTGGTAAGTAGCAAAAAGCTAATAACAACAAAATATGATATTAGGACAATAGTTATAACAGTAAAAAGTAGAGCATTCACTGATTCATTTGAAGCTAACAATATCATAAGAGAGCTTGTATTTTCTTTTATCAAATATCTAGCAGTACATTCTCTATAGGCTCAATAGGATAGCATGTAACTCATCAGTTTAAAATAGTCATCTAATTCAAATGCATATGAAAATAAGACAACAGTGCAGCCATAATTCAGGAACAAAGTGTAGAAAGTGTCAGGAATTGCTGTAAAATGACACTAGAATGAGAGTTAGGGCTGGTAGCAGGCATAAAGTCTACAGTAGTCTGTCAACAGGGAGACCACACTTTAACTGATTAATCATATGGCATAAGCTGCCTTGTGTTAGTGAGAATGCTAGAATGCATTACTCAGCCTATTAAATAGGATTTAATACATCTATTAGTAGAGAGACCTATTAAAAATAGAACTTAGTATGGAACAGAGAGATGTGATATCCCGCCATCCTAGTCGCCCTGGTATTGCTTCAGTGTGGTTGACGTGAGGCTGAAAAGGCTGTTCCCGGCCTTAAAATTATGCAAATGTTTATAAAATTAGCAATAGTTCTAGTAAAGACTATAAATCACTAAATGAAGCTAAGATATCCAAAAATCCTAAAGTCTGACGCCCAGGCAGCAGCCAGAGGAGGTTAAAAAGTTCACTTAAGCTGTTGACTAGTACTACGTAAAATAGCCGTTACAGGCTAAAGCTAGCAGCCAGACAGTACAAACAACAGCTATTTGGCCTATAGGGAGTGTATGTGCTTTTATTACTACATAGTAAGCAAGGTGAAGCATTCATTTAGCAAATAACAAGCCAGCCGAACATATCTAGGTATTTAAATGTAACCCAAGTTACAGTGTTTAAATAGCCATTCCCGACCTAAATCCAGCACCTTAAAACATTTCTAAGTATGTGTTTCTGCACAACAATGTTAGACACAGCATAGACATTACCATTATACAAGAATATCAGCTATATAATTAACATTATAAGGGTAGCCCATGCTACAGCTGATAAGCAGCCGTTACAGCAGCTATTTGGCCTAAGGGGAATGTTCGTGCTTTTGTTGCTGCGTAGTCAGCAAAGATAAAGTGTACATTTGTCATTTAACAACCCTACAGCCCATATTCAAATATTGAATGTAGCCCAAGTTGCTCTGATTTAAAAAGCTGTTCCCAACATATATCCGGCACTTTGAACTTATCAGAAGAAGAGTTTCAAAACAACATAGACAGAAACAACAAAAAAATTCACCTTCAAACAAGCATTTTCTACTGTGTAATTAACATTATTAATGTAGCCCATGCTACATCATGTGACTGGTTAGCTCTGTGTACAAGATTATCTTGTCTTCTTTGCACTTACTGAATATCGGGATTGGCTTTGGTTTCTCCATAATCCTGAAATGAATTAACACACTGATTGAATAAAGAATTAATATGTTCCAGAGCTGCAACTTCAGAAATACTGAAGGGTTCTGCTTTGGATTGCCTTCAGTAAGCATCTGGTGTCCACATAGTGGACAAGCAGTGTTGTTGCAGCCAACTGTTGAATTATATTTGGGGACTCTGGTCACTATGACTTCCAAAACAAATAGCATTACCGATCTTATCTTAAGGACAGAAATAAGATAAATCATCCACTGTAATGACGATGACCTCACTCAGCTGTATTTTCTTGGCTCTAAACTATCAGAAGTGCATTGGAAGTTAAACTGTAAATAGTTTCATATGTAAATGAAAAAATGCCATACCTGTATATTGTATTTCTGTCTGATATTTTGCAGATAGTAACAACAATTTACATTGCTTAATCTAGGCTGTGCTAGCTTTAGCGGCATCCTGGACTTCACGTCAAGTGGGAGAACGCACATTGACTGGAATTGTTATCGATAGTGGTGATGGGGTAACTCATGTTATTCCTGTGGTAAGTAACACTGTAGTATAGTCTGAAAACAGTGGGTAGAAATGCACAATATTCTTCACAGTAGTTAGTGATCTAACTTTAAAGTAAAAAGTAATTGCATATTTAGTTAACAGAATCCACTTAAACAAAGGTGATTTGATGATTTTTTTTTCTGGTTATGAGTACTATCTGTTTGGTCAATGCATTATTTATGTCCAAGGGTCTACATGGTCCTTTGCTTTTTTCTTTAGTTCTTACTTTGTGTGATGTGAAGCTCTGTTTAAATGTCATATCAGTGATGCTCTGGCATCCATCACTCAGTAGAATAAAAAGATTTGACTTTAGTTATTGCTGTCTTGAACAGTCTTCACTGCAGCTGTTCAAGGCCATAATCATCATTTGTCACTTTGAAATCTTGGCATTGTGTGTTTCATCTACACATAAATTATATCATATATTCACATACAAGTTGTTAACGCAATCAAATTCAAACACTCATACATCAGCTACACTTTAGTCAGGAGGGTAAAACTAGAATGGAGTGGAGTAGAGCAATGTTCTGTTCTGTGGTGTGTCAAAACAAGTTTCACTATAATTGCAAAAGATCCGGGTATATCCACTAATTAGTCTTCTGATTCAGATAAGATTTTTTCGACACCATACAACGCTTTTCCTTCTTTGCCTGAAGCCCATTACAGATTTAATACATGGTGCTTAGTTGTGTTTATGCAAGTTTATCAACATGGGATTCAACCTCTTTTAATAAAACAAAACCACTCTCATAATCCAAGGGGAAACATTTATTAAGGTTTAACACTTTCATCTACAACATAGACATGCTTCTTATATTTATTTATTGACATTTGTTTACCTGGAAATTCCAAATGGGTCACAACATTTTCAGCAGAGGCCTGGGGAGAAAAGCTCCACTTAACAGAAAAAATAAAAAATAATTCTAACACATTACATAAGAAACAGCTGAAAATTATAAATTTCAAAAATAATCAGCAATATTGTAAGGCACAGAAATATAGTAAATGCACGACAAAGAGAGCAATGAGAAAAAACAAAGTTAAACACTATGTACAGTGCTGGAAAGCATTCTTTTCACAGGTCACAGTAGTAATAAGTAAAAGTCGTGTGTTTAGTTCAGTTGTAAATATAAAAAGGGGGAAGATTAGGATAGATTTGTATAAATGGGGAGGAGGTGATAGGAAAAGGTTATGTAAAGTGGTAGAGAGGGTAAGATAGCCAGGTGAAGATGAGGAAGTGGAGAGTACAGATGGGGTAGAGAAAGCAGACAAGATGTATGCTCAACTGGGGGTATACCCTGAGCAAAACCATGAGTTTGATAGGTGACTTTTCATAACATGCTTGAAGGAAGGATGGTAAGTTACAGTTTTAACAGTCTGTGGAATATAATTCCATTTTTTGGCAACAAAGGCTATTTCCAACTGCTATTTCCAACTGCTTTTTGAGGTTTATAGATGGTGAGAAGTTGTTTATCACTAGAAAGAAGGGGGTGTTTGGGTGATAGGAAGAACAGAGCATAGTGCAGGACAGGCATGGGGTTTATAAATGATGTTGTTAGTAGCTAGTTGTACAAAGTCCAGGTAGTGGGGTAGTTCAAGTCAGTTCAAACTTTTATGGGCCTTGCAGTGATGTGTAGAGTATTGTTTATTGGCAGTAAACTTAGCAACTTTGTTGTAGCAAATTTCAATTTTAGTTTTAAGAGACACCTGCAGGTTGTTAAGCAGAGGGGCACCATGTAAGAGTGAAGGAAGGAGGTAAGTGGTTGCTAGCATGGTTTTAGCAGAGTTAGTAACACATTTTTATGTCTATAAAGTATGCAAAGCTCCTGATGATTTTTCTTCATATTATTGAATGTGGAGTTCAGATCTGAAGTTGTTTGTCATCAAATGTCACACCAGGCTGTTTTGTATGGCATACAATTTCTATCTCTGTATTGTTAAGTGAGAACATTTTGAAGCTGGATTTGTCCTTCGGGTGTGCTTTGGGGAGGAATAGCAGTAGTTTTGTTTTTTCTAGAGGGGGGATTAAGTAATAATTGGGTAATATGAAGCCAGTTTTCAACAGCGGTGAAGGCTTCATGTGTGATTTCAAGAAGATGCACCAGAGTGCCAGATGAGCATATTAGTATTAAATCATCAGCATGTTGTATACGTGATGCTGTATACATGATGCTGTATACACGATGCTGTATACGCGATACTGTATATGCAATGCTGTATACATGATGCTGTATATGTGATGCTGTATACATGATGCTGTATATGTGATGCTGTATACGTGATGCTTGCCTAGAAAAGGAACAGAGGTCATAAATGAAAATGTTGAAGAGAAGTCATCCAACAAGTGAGCTTTGGGGTACATCAGTAGTAGTGGGGAGGTAAAGAGAGAAAGTATGTTGCCATCTTACAGTTTTCTGTCTGTCAGCTAGGTAGCATTTAAACCACTGAAGTGAAGGAGGGGTTAGGCTGAGATGGTGCAGTTGTTGAAGGAGTCTGCTATGTGAGACAGTATTAAAGTAGTGCATTAGTTGTACTATGGCCGGGGCAGAATCCATGTTGAATACTGGTTAAGAGCTCTTCTGAGAGGAGATGATAGAGAACTTGAGTGTGGATACAATTTTCTAGAATATTTGAGAGAGGGGAGAGAATTGCAATGGTAGAAAAGTTAGAGAATTTTGTAGAGTTTCCTCATTTGAGCAGCGGGATGACATATGATCTTTTCCAAATGGCTGGGACATAATATTTCTATATGGATCTATTGATTAAGATGGCTACTGGGTAAGATATGGCTTCTGCTGCCATCTTGAGGTATTCAGGTGGGAGGATATCTGCAGCTGTGCAGCAAAGTTTAAGTTTAAGTAGCGCTTTTTATAGTAGATATCATTACAGGTTTTAAGGTAAATTTGTCTGCATTTGTTTGCATTTGTGGCTAAGGATTGTTTGGACTCATACTTTTCAGAGGTTAATGTGGCAGTTGAGAGGGTAGTTGGTAATATATTATGGGTTTGCTGTTGGTGAGGACAGCAATGCTTACTATAAGGTTTTTATTAAATGCAGTTCACTATTTTGGGGGGCAGCAGGTTTGAGAGAGATACAAATTTTTTTTGAGCCAAGATTGAGTAGTCTGTGAGTAGAAGAGCAGATTTTTTGGATCATTTTTATGATTAAGCTGTAGTTTGTTTTGCTATTGTCTCTTACATTTGTATATTTGTTTTTAGCTTGATTATGAAGTTCCCTGTATTGCTGAAAGTATTTTTGTTTAATTTAGCCACTCCCTCTAAGCCTTAACTCTGGTAAGCATAATGTTTTTGGTGAGAGTGTATAGCTAGGGGGAGTATTTTACTTTTACTTTTTTTTTATACATAGAGGGGGTAAGGTTATTTAGGTGTTTTAAAAAAAAGGTATTAAAAGTTGTAACTGAGTCATGTAATGGGAGAGTTTTTACTACAGACAAGCTGAAGGACCTTAGGATACTGTTAAATAAATCTTTGTTAAATTCTGTGAGATTCCTGGTTGGTTTAAGTTTATGGGTATTGGGGTGATGAGTGATAAGTCTGTGTGTATATGTAGGGAGATGGTCACTTAGGGAGTTTGGATAAGTTCCAATGATAACATATTTACTTGGGTCTGAGACTAAAATCCAATCAAGAATTGTGCCCTTTATACTTTTGTTTTATCTAGTAGGTGTTGTGATTAGTTGAGTTAGACCAAATAGATTTGTGCAGGATGAAAGACTGTCAGAGGTTACATTTTACCAGTCAATATTGCCATCACTCAAAATGATTTTTTTGTAAGTAATAGTATTAGATATCTAGGAGAGAAATCCTTTGAGTATGGGTATGTTGTTACCAGGGTGGATGTAAATTACAATAATACAAAGTGTTTTTTAGAGTTTAGCTTTAAAAGTGTTATGAGTAGTTTAATTGATTGACATTTTGGGATGAAGTTGGAATAACAGGAGAGGTTATAGTAGCTGGAGTACAGTAGAGTGACTCCTCCTCCTCCTCTTGTGTGGGGTCGGTCAGTCCTGATATTGTTATAGCGTGGATGTAGTATTTCTGTAGAAGACTTAAGTAATATTTCAGTGGTGGCTAGGATATCTTGGGAATAGTATGATATCCAGGTATGTAGATCTGTAATTTTATTACAAATACTACAAAGATTTAATGTTATCAGACTTAATTTGTTGGCTGGACTTGTGGTTAATGGAGTGGGATAGCGGTATGCCTCTAAATGGGAATTGGATTAGGTGGAAACTGCCTTTGTACAAAAAGTAAAGCATGCATTAGAGAAGAGATCACTTGTAAATGAAGAGGAGAGTTACCTGGCTGCTATGGTGCTTGCAGGAAATGTGATATTGAGGGTTAGGTTTAGTGTAGTAGGGCCAGGAATCCCACACAATTGAATCTGTGAGTTCCAAAGCAAAAATATGGAATAATTCTTAAGAGTGGGTATAAATGGATGTTTTGTTTTGAGGAAGGGGTGATCTCAGTGAATTATTCTGTATTTAAGACAGAGTAATGGAGAGAGTGAAAAGGCTAGGAGATATATTAGAATAGTTATTATAATTGTTTAAGTTAGGAGCTTGGGGTTGTGGTAGTTTAGTTTAGTGGAAAATGATAGTATGTTAAGTGGGAGGTCAGTACTAGAATATGAGAGAATAATATAAGCAGTAGTATTTTGTATACAATAATTACTGATGGGGGAGAGGTGGTAGAGGGCTAGAGTTTAGGAAAATGTCTTTTAGATGGACAAGTAGATGGAAAAGTTAAGGAATGTGGTGGTGTAAAAGGATAGTGGTTGTCTGGGATATACAGAAAGAGTTTGAAATGATTAAGAGATTAGGTAATATATTGTGGGAGGTGTTTTTAACGTCTTGACATTTACTGGTCAAACTGGGTAGGGTTTGGCTGGGATGGATGAAAGAGAGGCTGAGATGATTAAAAGATTAGCTAATTATATTGTGGGGGAGGAGTTTTGAACTATCCTAATGTTGAATGGTAAAATCTGTTAGGGGGTGGGGTATGATGCAGAATAAATGTAGAGTAAGGAGGGTGGGTGGAAATTGGGCATAGGGCAGGTGAGTGGAGTGAGCTTGAGTGAAGCAAGGGTGAACCAAGTGGGATCGACCTGATGAAAATATTTGGATATTCCAAAGGAAGCAATCAGTAGATTATATTCATAACAAGTTATTCTTACAGACCTCTAGGTGCAGCTTTGGCTTATTAAGTTTGGATACCAGAGGCTGCACACCAGTTGTAGGTTATATGTATTTGGATGTGTTCCAGTAGTATGTATAATAAGCTGGATGTTGAGATTATAATAGGTCAAGTGTATACTTTACACACTAGTGTAGCAGGAAAATAGCATTAGTTCAGTACATTTCATACTAGCATAAACAGTGAAAGAAATACTCCATTGTACAAGTAAAGCTTAAGCAATTACTTAAGGCAGTATGCAAGGATGCAAACACACACTGGAATAGAAAGAAAATACAAAGGCTATTTAGTAGAACAAATATGAAGGCAGTACACCATTTTATCAAGTATAGCATAAGCAAGTACATAAAGCAGTATGCAAGAATGGTAAACCCACACTAGTTCTGTGCAAGGTTCATTGTAACCATTCACTTTTGAAATTAGCAGTTAGGCAAGTAAAACACTTCAGCAGAATGAAGCTATGTGGTCACTTGATGTTTAAATAATGCAATAAAAGCAGTAAAAGCTACAGATAAACTATTAATCAATATTGTGTAACCTACAATATGTAATATACAATACACAGCTTCTCACTGTTTCAGTAACACAGTAAAGGCAATAAAAAGCCAAGATAAGAAGTCAAACCAGTAAATGCTTAAATAAACCTAGCCAACTCTTTACTGTTAAAACAATCAGTAAAGGCAGAACAAGTTTAACTACATCAATGTAACCAACTACTACACTTGTTATATCAAGAAGCACATACATATTCAATTTTTCAAATCAGCATCTACCCATTCCAAAATACATCCTTTACCAGGTTTAAACCCTTCTTTATTATTCACAATATCAATAATAGAGACCATAACAAAATATTACGGTTGAACAGGAACTATATCGTTGTTGACCAAAAATTAGTTTACCTCCATCAGTGTATCACAGTTTTACCTTCTGCGGCATGCACAGGGAGGGGAGCCTAACTACTCAGCACTGAAAAATGGAGCATCCAGCTAAGGGAAGCTTTTGTATGGAGATCATCATGGGATGGAGAGAAAGGAAACAAAGGGAGGAGGGTCAGGAACTACTCACCTCCACCTGCTGAGAATGTTTGGAGAGCCTAACAGAAACAAAGTAACAATCAGTAGATTATACACATAGCAGGTCAGAACGTCAATCCAGCTATTGTACACAGATTTAAGGATATAAAAGATATAAATATCAGTATAGTGTCATATTCTTAGCTAGAGTTTGTTCCTTTGAATTAAGGATGTTAAACTTTCCCTTTGAGAGTAATGGCAACTATTAAAGGGTGCAGTGCTTAATAGTATAGTATAATATTAGCTGTGTACAATAGCTGGGTTGAAGTTCTGACCTGCTGTGAGTATAATTTACTGTTTGTTTCTTTGTTTCTGTTAGGATCTGCAGACACACACTTTGGGATCTTACTTACACTGCAATTTTTTTCACTCTCTTACTATCTATATTTTCTCATTCCTTCATAAAATTCCTCTAATGTACTATTAGAGTGTATAATTCTTGTGAGCATAGCACACGGTATACCAATGTATTACAAACTACTGTTATCTCATCTTCTGCTGTAATGCAACTACTGCCAATTGTACTTTGATTTGTCTTGCCTACATATTTGGATGTTATTCATATCTGTATGTATATGTACTAACTGGAGCTTTTCTCCCCGGGCCTCCTCTGAAAAAGGACATGTGTCCAGTCAGACTTTCCCAGTAAACAAATGTAAAATAAATAATAAATAAAGGGCCAGATTCATGAAGGCTTGCACGGGGTCTAAGAGTAGAGTAAGACTCCATGCAGCCAACATGTCCGCCGAGTGATCCAGGAACAGCCTTTAGGGGCGTGCAACAGAGCTCCTAAAATGTCTCTTAAACGGACAGGGCTAGGATATGCAAATTACCTCAATTGCAGGCAACAGCTATGCAAATGAGGTGAATTTGCGATCCAGGAAACCCGACCCTGTCCGAGTAAGAGTAGTGTTATTTGCAGAAATGTACTCCATTGACAACTGAGTATGGTTCTGCAAATAGCAAAACGGAGCCGTGACAGCTCCAAAAAAAGGATGCATCCAGCGGAGGAAGCATGCCAATGGCCAAATATATGGCCACTGGCAATGTTCACCGATGCAAAATAAAAATAAAATATTTTTTTTTTATCTTGATCTCCGATGTTTAAGTGTAGCGCAGCGCTGCGCAAACGCACTGCGCTCTAAACTTCAGAAAAACGATAATTAAAATCCACAAATGTAGATTTTATTGTAATTCTTAATTTACAAAGCAAGGGAATGGCAGGCTGAAGACAACATGGCAACCGAGTAGAGGTTGCTAAGGGGGGAAGCTCAGTCTAAGAGATGTAACCAAGCATTAGCAGGCAATCCTATGCAAATGAGGGTAAGGTTAGTGAATCCCAAGTTTACATAGCAAATGAGCACAGTCAGTGGAGTGTAGGAGTAGGATAAGGGGAGTAACAGAGTAGGTGAAATCACGAGGGGGGTATGTATGTAAGAAGTGAAGCTCATTGGAGCAGTGTCATGTGTCTGCTGTCAGTTACACATCACTGGAAGATGTGTGTCAACAGGTAGTCTAGCTAAAGGCAAGAAATTGAAGGTGTATGCAGTGGATAACACTAAAGTTCCTTGTTGAAGTGCCTGCAACGTGCATGCACGCGAGTGTGCTCCTGTAAAACCAAGTAAGACTGTGTACATGCGTGTACACCTGTGTGCGCGTGTTTAAGCTGGAGTAAGCATGTCTAAGGCTGTGTAAAGTTGTGTAAGCGCGTTTGCACTGGTGTGCACGCGTATTAGCAAGAATAAGCAAGTTGTAGTTCGTGTAAGCATGTGTGCGCGCGTGTGAGCTGGTGTGCGCACGTTTGAGCTTGTGTGCGCAGCGCTGCCCTCCAGAGGAAACAGAAAGGGAAAAGGAAGCACAACAAATAATAGGAAGTCAACCAGGGAGTACTAGCTGAGCTAGCAGGTGAAAACAATCAGAATCAGGCAATTACACAGGCAGTACACTAGCCTAGTCCAACCCAGCACTTAAAACTCTGCAAACAACATTCCACTATGTTTCTCTCAGAGGCACTGTAACACTGCAGTAAGCTAATAGAAGTGAAAACTGAAAAGGCTTTACTGAGACAAAGAAGTGTTAGGGGCTTCCATTGCTGTTATAAAGCGACATATGCAACATGCTGAGGGTGGTGACAATGCGAATGCTGCTGGACAACCCACAGTGAGGAGACGGAGAAGAGTGTACCAGCACAGGGTAACCTATCAGGGGCTACATGAGCTGGAGATAGTGGAGTGCTATAGAGTCAACAGAGACCTCTTGCAGCAAATTGTTCAGCTGTGCAGGCCATGCCTCACACACAGAACCAACAGAGGGGAACCCATCCCAGTGGAAACCAAGGTATGTGTTGGCCTAAGAATATTAGCAACAGGTACCTTCCAGAGACCAACTGGTGATATGAGGGGGATATCACAGGCATCAGCATCCAGGGTACTGCACCAGTTCCTGGATGCCATGTCAGCACATGTCGGTGATTATGTATATTTCCCCAATTCCCGTGAGGTATTGGCCAGCAATATGTGTCTCTTCCAGCAAATAGCGGAATACCCTGAGGTAGTGAGTGCAATAGACTGCACGCACATACTCATCAAAGCACCAGCCGGTAAGCGGGGTAGGGTCTACTTTAACCACAGGGGCTTCCCCTCCATCAACTGCCAGGTCCTGTGTGATGCCCAGGGCATAATACTGAATGTGTGTGCTGGCTGCCCTGGAAGCTACCATGATTCCCATATCTGGCATCTGACACAGCTGTACCAGACATTTGCCAATGGAGACATCCCTCATGGGCACCTAGTGGGGGATGCTGGCTATGCACTGGAGCCGTGGCTGATGACACCCATCAGAAACGCACACACACTTGAACAGGAATGCCATAATGAGGCACATGCACAAACACGAAATGTAATCGAGCATGTGTTTGGGCTGCTCAAGTCATGGTTCCAGTGCCTGGACACATCTGGTGGAGCCTTGCAGTACCCATCAACTACATGTACCCAAATTGTCATGGTATGTGGTATGCTACATAATATGATCCTGCGAAAACAGCTGCAGCAGGAGCAGCATAGGCCCAGGCCAAACAGCCCCCCACCATTGGCAAGGCCATCACAGGCAGAGCATGAATCGGAGGAGGAACAACCTAAGCCTGCCCCAGTAGGCAAAAGGAGGCGTGCCCAGTATGCTTTGGCTTTGGCAAAGAGGCAACGCATAGCACATACACTGGCTCAGTAGGAACCCTGGAAATGATACCTCTCTCTGACTCGCACATATAGTAAAAGGGATGCCTAACCTGACACTACCTGTTTACAAACATGTATAGGGAGTGTATTATGTGCATCTGACATAGGCAGCCCTGCAGCACCACCTGAGGCATTATTGCCATGTGTTAAGCAATATAAAGCAGTGCTAAACAGCTTTTACCACCATTTAGTATATGTAAACAAAATTGCACACACTAACTAGCACAACTGTGTTCAATGATGAGCAATATTGGACAACGTTCAGCAATGTTGGTTAACATTGAGCAATGTTGGACAAGCCTGGTCTAAGTTGGGCATAGCTGAACAAAAGCCAAAATGCTCATATTTGCTCTACTGGCCTTTAAGCAGTTTGGTCTGCTCAGTATGAAAATATAAAGCAGTGACAGGCCTCGAACCCAGGATACTGTGCACTATAGTCACAGTACTGAACCACTAAACCATGACAGTATGTCACTGGTCAGCCTGTATGAAGAAATGTTGATAAGTCTATGCAAAGTATCTCATGGAAACCCTGCAGGCACAGCATAATCCCTGTAGAGTTATGACACAAAGGTGAGCAGTGCAGTAAGAATAGAACCTGATTGTCAACACACATATAGTAGAAATGTTACTGTTGGTCATGTTCACACACATCAACACATGTAGTGGACCTCAGACAGCAACATACTGAAAGGTCGCACTGGGCATGCTCACACACTTGAATAAATGAGACAAATGTCAGGCAACAAAACACTGAAAGGCCAAACTTGGCATGCTCAAACACTTAGGCCATGTCTGAGTACAGCAGTGGGCCACACATATCCAGCAGTTGCATGTGTTAACCCAGGAACCTATCACTATTCACCAATCTGCCTTGTGCACACAGTTATATGACAACAGATACATATATAATAGAGTGGAACCCTGTCATAATCAAATATGTTCTGCAGATACTTAGGTTGTTCATAGAAAGTGGGAAAGCAAAGAAGATAAAAAACCTGCAATCAGTATCATCAATAAACAATGTGCATCCCGAACATTATCATAGGTTCATAGGTTGATACTAGGCTATCTGCCCTAGGGCATGTATAAGCCTAGCCAGAGTGTGTTTGGCTTTTGAAACCCTGTTAGATTAGTAGACTGTGCCTGTGAATAGTAGATCACACAAGATAGCTCATTTACATTTAGTTTATTGTGCCTCTGTCTAGCAGATATCCCAGGGGTAAACGTACGATCACCCATCCACATGTCAAGATGTCTCCTGTAGGTGGTCAGTGGGGGTCTCTGCCTATGCGGGACTGTGATCACATGCCAGAGTGAGTGGAGCCTTTGGGATAAGAATCTGTCCCTCCAGCATGTCCTATTAATATCAGTGCTGAGGTTTACGTCCCTGGAGCATGTAGCTCTAAGGGAGTCTGATATCCTCAGGTGGAGCATGCCCATTAATTCTGGTTTGGAGATGGTTTTAAACAACAGGCACAGATTGCATCTGAGTAGGCGGTAAGTGACTGAGTAGAGCTGGAGTTACTTTAGTCGAACTGCGCAGGGCATCTGTGTGAGTCCCTAGATCTACTTGGTGAGGTACTTTCGTGACCATTACAGTTGCTGAAGGTGTCAGGTAAGGTACATCCCAAATGGGGCATTGTAACCAAGCATGGGCCTGATGAGTATAGGGGCACAATGACCTCACTTGATCTAGATGTGAGACCTTATGGGATGAGGTGGGCTATATAGAAGGTCTGTCTAACCACTTTGGCAATGTGATTGTCAAAGGCGTAAGTACTAACTACTCGTGTCCCCAAATCCCTAATAACTCCTACCGTACTTAATGCATTACCACCTATGTGGTAATGTGTGGGCATGTTGTTATTCCCAAAGGGGATGACTATGCATCTAATGGCATTTAGCTGTAGGCCATGGCTCTGGCACCAGTTATCCATCTCTGTGAGACCCTTTTTCAGGATGCTTGTGCCAGCTGGAGAGTTGAATATGGCATGCAGTTTGCAGTCATCTGTGAACATGGTCAGCCATATTTCCCCTGTGTTAGCCTGTACGTCAGAGAAATATATACTGAATAAGAGAGGTCCCAGGACTGAGCCTTGTGTGATGCCACGTGTAACTGGTGTATAGTCAGACATGGCACCTGCAATACTGACCATATGGGTGCTATCCCCGATCCAGTTAGCAATCCATCTGGTGACAAATGTGTTGATATCGAAGTTGGTGAGCTTATGTTTAATGCCCGATTGGGGTATTGTGTTGAAGTGTTTTGCGAGGTCCAGGTAGGCTGTGTGGACAACCATCCCTACGTGAATGGACCTGGTAACTGTTTAAAGAAGTTGACCAGGTTCAAGAGTGAAGATCTGCCCACAACAAAGCTGAATTGGGTAGGATCCAGTGACTGTAGGTTCCCGATGTATATGTGTATGAGTTCCATGATGATACGCTCCATAGCTTTGCAGACCAGGCTAGTTAGGCTTATAGGCCGATAGTGTCCGTGGTCCATTGTGGCACCACCTCTGTGGAGTGGGACTACTGTTGCTGTACTCCATTCCCTGGGTACATATCCTGTAGTAACTCTGATATTGAACAGTGACTTAATGTGAGGGTTACGTCCATCATGTAGCTCGTGTAAGACGCAGCCCGGGACACCATCCAGTCCCATTGATGCTGTGTTGTTTGCTTTGGAGAGGGCACCACTCACCTGTTCATCTGTGATATCAGGGAGGCTACACTCTGTTGGGATGGACATTTTCTCTTTAGGGGGGATGGGGGGATACATTTGCACTGAACCTGTTCGCCAGGAGGTTGACAATGTCTGTGGGTTCAGTGTATGTTTTGTCATTATGCAGTAACTCACAGCATATCGGTGAGTTTCCACCCAGGTTCCTGACATAACTAAAGAAGGCCATGTGATTGTCCTTAGTGTCTGGTGCAATTTTCCGTTAGAAGCGGGCCTTAGATGAATTCATGACTAATCATAGCTTTATGCTAGTACTGATCACAGGTGCCTTCCCTATTTGTGATTGTGCTCTATCATGTAGTAGCCTCCTCCTTTCGTTGTATAGCTTATTAATGGCCGGGGTCCACCAGACAGGTCCCCTGCCTTTGGAGGAGTGAGTCTTGTTGTTATTTGGGATAACACAATCCATGCATTCCACTGGGTGTCCATAGAATGTGTTTGTAAAGTATTCAGAGGTCTGAGCTGTATTTATCACTGTCCCAGGGTCTTTGAAGGATACCACCTTGGTTTGGAGAAGTGTGACGTTTGCTTCTGAGAAGTTCATCACCGAGATTACCTAGGATGGGAGTGGGGACGGGATATGGATGTCCAGTGTGATAAATGTATGGTCTGACCTTACCAATGAAGGGTATACCTCTGGTGTGGAACATAGAGTCCCCATGTTTGTGATGATCATGTCCAATATGTTTTCCCCACATGTGGGTGTGGTGACCAGTTGTGCCATAGCATATGAGTCTACAAATTCCAGCAACTGTTGTGCGAGGGTGTTGGGGCTTCAGTAGTATTCCAAGTCAATGTTTGGGTAGTTGAAGTCACCCAATATAATGGTGTTAGGAGAGACCTTCATATTCTCCAGTGTTCCCTGGAAAGCCGAGTGGGGTTCCTGAACTTGGGGGTGTGGTCTGTAGCAGGCTACAAACTGAAAGGCAGTTTTGCCCACTGTTAGTTGCACATGTATGGTCTCCGATGCTTTGTGCAATGCTACTAACTTGGAGGTGTGTGTATCTGTGATGTATATGGATACTACCCTATTTTTGTTGTCCAGTCCGAGTCTAGTGGCCGAAAAGCAAGGTATGAAGTATAACCTGGTAGTGCTGGTGTGCTTTTGGGAGCCTGAACCAGGTGTCTGTTACTGCACAGATAACCACATTCTCCATACTGAGGAGAGTCTGGAGTGCGTGCATGTAGAGGGTCAGACATCTGGGGTTGAGCAGCATTACCCTTAGTTTCTTTTACCTTGTAATGTCTATGGAGGTGGGTTTGTCTGTTGAACCTTGCTTAAAAAAGGCACTATGGGGGTGGCAAGAGCCATAGCCAGTATCCAAATGTCCAGGGGTGACAGGTGCAAGCCGTCCATAGTGAAGCTACGTGGCATGTCGAGCATGTCATCCCAGGCTGACAGACACTGGATCCCCTTTGAATGACACCAATATGTTAGCCAACTGTTAAAATTAATCAGTTTATCTGTATACTGTGACAGCATTCCTGGTGAGGGTAAGATACTACACAAGGTCAGGGTCATACTGGCCTGGGCTACATGATCAGAGAGCTCCCCTATGTCTCATGTCATGTAGTCCAGGGAGGGACATCTGAGGTTATTTACACCAGCATGGACAATGATGGAGCCATAATTGTACTTGCTTTGGAGTGACCTGAGTGCATGTGTTATGTGGCGGATCCTGGCACCCGACAGACAGCTCAAAGTCACCTTCTCCTTGTTCAGCCTGGTGAGTGGGACATCAGTGTGTCTGACAATAAGAGTCACCTATTACAAGTGTACTAGGTGTGTTGTTTAGCACTAAGGGCAGTGACTGTGTGGCACACTGACTTTGCGAACTATGTGATATGTGGGCATTGTTGTGGAGTAGCAGTTGTTTGTGTGTCTGCTTTGGAGGTCTCTGCTGCTTAGGCAGAGTTTATTTAGAGCCTCCGAGTATGTTTTTGTGTGGTAATGTATTTTGTTTGCTGTTGCTATAGGTTTATGTGAGACTGGATTTGTGGTGTGTGTGGTTACCTTCACCACCTGATAGACTGTGCCAGTCATGGGTCGAGAGAGCTCAGCCCCCTGTTTGTCTGCATAGTTGCATCTCTCACATATATCTGAGTTTGATGGGAGGAGGAGAGGGTTGTCTGTGTACATAAGGCAGTTGTAACATTGCGTCAAAAGTCCAATATTCACCAGCTGGACTGGAGAGTACACGTGAAACAGACCTTTGGACATGCCAGGATAATATGATGACATACTCTGTTGACTGATCACAAAGGATCAGTAGGGTGTTAATTGTGTAAAAGAGTATAACAGGGGTTTAGTGCTTAGGTTTGTCAGTGTTTTTGAAAGATTATCTGCGAAGGAGTCCAGACAGAACCATGACACCTCCTTCAGCTATGTCATAAATAGCAATGTACACTCATATATGTCCTGAGTCAGGGCCAACCGTACCTGACTGACAATGCCGACATCCTGTCAGACAGGCCCATACATACATACCCACCTCCCACTGACAAAAGGCCCTATCATCA
This sequence comes from Protopterus annectens, assembly GCF_019279795.1. Classification (NCBI taxonomy): domain Eukaryota; kingdom Metazoa; phylum Chordata; order Ceratodontiformes; family Protopteridae; genus Protopterus; species Protopterus annectens. Next base: position 435,825,420 of record NC_056732.1, on the reverse strand, counting down.
TACCAGGATATATCACATGTAGAATGGGTAAACAGCTCCTCCCAAAGCTGAAAACATGGCATCAATTGGATTACATTGTTTCCCTATATGCATCATAAGTGAACTACAGAAAACACAGTCCCTGCACCTGAACAGTCTGTTGAGCCTCACCCTCTCTACAGGATCAGAAGCTGTTGAATGTGTTGCAGAAAACATATGGCACACCCCACAAGTGTTGGAGCACAACAGACCATGGGAACTATAGTCCTATAAGCCTATGAAGTCCGATCTGCAAGACCATGGAGTCCATCATGATTGAAGTCATAAACAGAGCTATTGGAAGCCTACAAACACACAACCCTACCAACTGTGGTATGTTCATGGGCAGATCATGGTTCCCAAACCTGCTAGACTGTTTGCAAGGGAGCCACCCTGGACATACATCACTGAAAGGAGCTACACACATCCCACATACACTTTGAATATCCCGTTATCAACTTCCCAGACACATGTTGTATCCACACAATCAACAATCTGTGCATAAATATGTATTGTCATATGAAGGAATGGCAATATGTCCGCAGATAGATCACACAAGCTAAGAATTGTGGAGTCCTGTTCAAGCTGTTAATACCTGCTGACCCACATGGTTCAATCCTGGGATTGCATAAAACAAAGTGCACACACATTACCATGTCCAGTCTGATGATATCAGCATCCTACAAATATAGCAGGAGAAAATAAACCACCCAGTAAAGCATATAGCACGTTGTGTTAATGCGTATCTCTCTAGTATCATAACATAGTTAGGTAGGGGTTTGATTCCTGCAATTGCTGACTGTGTGTGTGTGTGTGTGATTTCCTTTGAGAGGAGTGTCCTTTTTGGAGACTGAGAAAACACATTAAAAGAGGTAAATTCCTCTTTGGCAAGTGTGATGATGTCAGTATCCCACAAATACAGCAGTGGACATAGAAACTCCCAGTAAAGCATATAGCACGTCTTGTTAATGCATATCTCTCTAGTATCATAACATAGTTAGGTAGGGGTTTGATTCCTGCAATTGCTGACTGTGTGTGTGATTTCCTTTGAGAGGAGTATCCTTTTTGGAGACTGGGAAAACACATTAAAAGAGGTAAATTCCTGTTTGGCAAGTGTGATGATGTATCCCCCACAAATACAGCAGTGGAGATGGAAACTCCCACTAAAGCATATAGCACGTCGTGTTACTGCATATCTCTCTAGTATCATAACATAGTTAGGTAAGGGTTTGATTCTTGCAATTGCTGAGTGTGTGTGTGTGACACCGTTGAGCAATGTGTTGTGGGTTTTGCTTTTACTACTGTATGACATATCAGTAAAGCAGTATGTGCATTGCACACTTCAGGTATCTGTGTGGCAAATGCATATATGCACATGTGACCTCAATTGGTAACTGTGTGGCAAAGACATATATGTACACGTGACCTCAATTACTACATAGGTGTGAAGCCTGCTGTCTACACGAATACATCTGTCACCATTGACAGTCTGTGCTGCTGCTTCCCAGACCGTAGGTCACATATGTAAGTATTTGAGAAGGCTAGCCACTGTAGTGATCTGTGCCCTAAGTCATCTGTGTCACACACACACATGACAGTTTCTATAGAATAGTATGAGTGAGGGTACATGGCTGGGGCATATTTCAGACATGCTCAAACACAACACAGTCTGTCAATAATGGGCATTCATTATAGGTGTTCAAAAACTCCGTGGATATGCATACAGACCCCTTATTGCTTATGTGATACACTGAGGGACATCAGCATACCTTTGGAAATGTGAATACCAAAGGACAGATGACATCACATGTGGCTATATGTACACATCGGTACCCCTGCTACATGTTTTGGGCTACTACCAATGTGGTACTGTCAGAATACTATGTATAGTAAATGTGGATGACTATGCTATAGTTGGCTTATAGCTTCACAGCATGGGTTGGTCAACAGGTATCTGTCTGCATGATACCCTTGTGGAGGATAAGTGTCTAATCTGTAGAATGCATTGTAGGCCACTGTATGCATTACCAGATGTGGACGGACATATCCCTAGTGTGTCTGCGTGTACCTAGGACGGCCACATGCCAAACAGGAGTGGTCATGGGAATGCGTGGTGGTCAGTAACACTGGTTACTGGTATAGTATAGTACCAGAAGTATTCAAATGCCACTGTGTATCCTACAGCTGTGTGTCAGTTGTCAAGACATCATCTAACGATTGGTTAAAATCAGGCTGATGAGGTTTTGTACAGTACCAGAATGCAAAATAATGACCGATATTAACAGTATCACCCACAGCATAGTGTCAAACCATGTCATACACACATGTGTACCCAAGTTGTAACATATGTGTAGTACAACGCATACTGGCCACCAATAGGAAATATGATGTATTAACACTGTGTAATACAGGGCATGTCACCCTTCCCATGTGTCCACCATGCACATACATGCAGACAGTGCACCTCCACCATGTTCACAAATGTACACCTGCAAATCTGTACTGCACACATCACACATGTACCGTCCACTCACCAACACATGCTGCCAGTACCACACACATCAGCCAAGTGGCACATGGGCGGACAATCCATTTTTGGAATTCACACTGGTGTAAACAATACTACATTGATAATCATAGCTGTAATGCATCATGCCTGCTCAGATATACCTACAAGGATATCATTACACTGTACTGTTGACAACATGCTAACATTGCTACACTGCTATTAGGTCACCCTGTGCATCAGCACCATGTTAGCCTGTTCCTGCATTAATGTCACAGATGACAGGAGGTGGCACAGTTTCATCATATGCACAGGGTGTGTTTTTTGTTTGCTAGAGCCCGACAATGACCCATCCAATCGACATGTATGTGTGTGTGTGTGTGTGTGTGTGTGTGTGCGTGTGTGTGTGTGTGAGGGACAACAGTACAGTATGGGTCAGTGTTGATGTAATGTGTGTGTGTATGTGTTAGCTGTAGATGTTTGTTGTATGTGTGTGTGTGTCTGCATGCACACAGTTCCCCCTTGTGGCTGCCAAATACAGGAGGTTGTGGGACAGCCACAGACTGTACCTGCCAGGCTGTACAGATCACTGTCTCCAGCCACGGACACAGTACCTGTGCCTGCCAGGGGTGCCACAGACAGTATTGGGTACTAAGCCAGACTGGGTACTATCGTCAGAGGCAGAGGGATGTCGACTGGACCCATGTCCCTGCTGGGACTGGCCAGAGCCACGGGCATGTGGTCATCTAGGACGGTCTCTTGACAGCCCAGCCCCAACATTGCTGGGGCTGGTACTGCCACTACGTGAGCGGCTGGGACTTGTGTGTCATCCGCAACGACTGCCAGCTGATGATGTCGCTGGCATACATCCACATCGATGTCTCAGTGGTCCTGCACTGTCCTGGCACATGGACATTACATTGTAGAGGACGTCTAGTGTCTCCCCCCAACGTCTATCAATGACCTCGGTGTAATTGCGGATGGCACCAGCAAGGTCACAGATACTGTCATTGATAGCAGTGCTGTGAGCCCTCTGCACCCTTAGTCCCTGCCTGGTGTACTGTTCCATACGTGCCTGTGCCTGCATTACAGCCCGGAACATACTTGACGTTGTGAGACCTGTGGGGGCATGTCTGCCAGGGGCATTATGACCAGCAGTGCTCCCATGAGAACCCCTGGACATATGCCTATGTGTGGTACCATCCCAGGTGTCTGGGTATAGCTGCTGTGTGGGGTTGCATGTGCCATAGATACCACACTATCCTGGTCAATGCCTACTGTATGCTGTTCCTCCGCTAAGGCCATTGGTGTTGAGGGATGTATCGGCAGTATGAATGTGCGCATAGATGGGGTGGACAGCTGTGTACTGTTGATTGGCGGACCAACGACAGACCCTGACAAACCTGCCTGTGCCACAACACATGCCATCATGTCCACTATTTGTGGCAGTGACTTAAGTTTCCCTGCTGCACTCATCCAACAATACCTCAGCACCTGTGAGAGGAAGACAGGAAACACACTTTACAATCTGTACAGGGTGTTAGCACACATACGCACATGCACACATGCACACATGAACACATGCACACATGAACACATGAACACATGCACACATGAACACATGCACACATGCACACATGCACACCTGCACACACACTACTCAGTCAGGTTGACACACACACACACACACACACACACACACACACACACACACACACACACACACACACACACACACACACACACCGACAGCAATACGGAACATACTCATTACTGTCTGAAGGTGGAGTACAGTATCACAAGCCAAAGAGTCCTATCACACGTGTCAGCATGCAGGATGTGTGTTGCTCAACAGCATGCAGTGCGAGTGTAGAGAGTCCTTGTTGATAACAGTATACATGTCGTTGATACATGTATGTTGTTCAATGATTGGCCTCACCCTGGAACACAATGTGTACATGAACACAACATTGCTGTGCAGGTCTATAACGCTTTCCAATGTCCTGTGCACCATCACTCATAAGTATACATACCATGGCCGGATGCACACAACTGTCAGGTGTATAGCAATGAATGCTATGTGTAGTACTGTAGTTACTGTAACTTTATGTAGTGTAGTACCATGAGCCATCATCAGGCAGCATCATGTGGTCACTCAAGGCCACTAATGTATGTCACACTGGCAAATATCTTGCTGTACCTGACCTGCAGCACTTTGGCTACATTAACCATTTCACAGCCAGTTGTTACATGGGTATGTAAGGTGTTAAATAGGGAGCATTGCCTAACATGAATGTGTTGTGTGTTGAAGCGTGTCACACCACCCCATGATAGGCCTCTACCCCTCAGGTATAATATGTGTGCTGTGTTGATGACATTTGGGATGCTGAGGTATGACCTTACAGCAGGTGTCTACATATGCCATGTGTAACATATTAATACTTACTGCATATGACAAAGTGGTGTATGTTGTGTGCATGTGTATTGACTCTGCCTATACAATGTCCACTACAGTGTACCACAATTGTTTGGGATGCTCTGTGTATTGCATGTGTTTGAGACAGCTACTCATGTTACTGGGATGTGCATAGTCCCACAGAGAACATGCAGAGCATGCATTATGTGTAGGTGTTTTACATGTGTATATGGCCTACAAGTCTCCTATGACATGCACATGTTATATGCTATATTAAATGTAGAACACTCACCAGCATGCATCTGCTGTCTTGCTATCACACCAGAGGGACCTAAAAGGATATGGGACAATTTGTCAGTATCAACAACTATGGCATTGCTGCTGCGTGTTTGCAATTTTACAGTAGTACAAGAGGTGACAGTCACAGCCATACAGATTATGTTCCAAATTATCAGTATTGCATGACACCAGGCTCCACATCTTCTGAATACACAGTACACATCTGATAAATGCATGTTCTAACACTTGAGCTAACAGTAATCTACAGATATGCCATGTTACCTGCACGCTCTGTATCGACGTGCTGAGTGACTCCGGCCTCCATGATGACACATGTCTGTTGTACTGGTTGGCCAGGAGCCACCACACTGAGGAGCAGCTCTTCCACTCTGGTGAGGGTGGGATGTGTTGCTGCACCACCATCTGTGGCAAGCTGTCTGTGGACATCGGAGGCATGCTGCCGGACATGTCTGATTAAATCACTGCAGTGATGGCATACCTGCTCATAAGTCCAGTTATGCATGCCTACATCATTCACCCGACGGACAACATCCTGCCAAAGTGCAGTGCACCCATGTTGGTCCTGGCTGGTTCTGGAGAACAGCAGGTTGTGATGATGTATCAGGACGTCAATGATTACTTCCTCCTCCTCAGGGGAATAGGCAGGTTTCCTGTTGCATGACATGTCCCTGGAAGAGAATAAAACAGTAATTGTGAGCAAGTCATATGGCACACTTAACATTCTAAAGTACAGACATCAATGAAATGCCATATATAGCAACCTATTGGCTGTCAGTAGATACACACTTTTAATACCACATATGACTGCTCAGCCCACAACTGCCTGACAGTGCCTAGCACATACTGTATAACAAACCATGTTCTGCACAGCAACAAAGTGAAACCAGTATGTAAGACTATACAATAGTAAATGGCACACTGTATGTGACACAATGCACCACCTAGCCACAGGAGGTGTATGTAAAGCTAATGCATACAGACATTTGTCATCCATTGAAATGTATGTAAAGTACAGTTACAATACTACCAGTACACCACGCTACATGTTGATAGCAAACCCCTCAGTAACATGTGTGCACATTCATCACTATAGGTGGCATACTGCTGTACTACACTATACATGTTGCTAGATATGCACATATATCCTGTGACACACATACCACCAAGGCCATGTTACAGGCATACCCACACACACATCAGACATACCTACAAGATGCAAAGGTATGGCAACCCAGATCAGTTTTACCTGTGTACCATACAGTAATGTCTGTCAGCACCTACAAAACCTCATGCCTGAGGTATGTACTTTGTGAGGACTACAGGTAACAAACAAAACAGTGTTTCCAAGCAATGTGGATATAAACCATACTGTGCAGTTTAGGCCTACAGCTTTGGGTAGTACTACAGTTCATAGGTGATTTGTATTCACTAGTGTTAACAATCAATAAGCATACATGTACTGCTTTAGCCTACAATGTCACACTCCAGTCAACACCATGGGACTACGTCACACTGTATGCCATGCTGCTTTTCCTGCCTAGCAATAGCATATGTATCTTTTGCTGGGATTAGAGCTACTACACTACATACCATGATATACACAGTTTCCCACTAGGCTATCACACATATACACAACTTTGACACATTTGCCTACACATTCACCATCACACCCAGTCAACCTCACATAGCAAAGTAATGCAACGAGTACATGCGTGTGTGTATCAGGTCCTAGGTAGCTAATAGGCTATTATCCGTAGGGCCTATGTAAGCCTAGCCATATGATACCCTGCCCTTCAACACCCATGTAATGTAGGTTCATGTGGCCCTGTCATGCAGAGCCACAGAGGTGATTCCCGGGTTGTGTTTCCTATCTCACATCCAATCATTATGATTATTCATGACAACTGCTAATGAGGACCTTCATTTACTATTGATAGGTAGTTAGTTCCAGAGTATGGTATGTGTCTGAGATGATAATGTACCACTCCAGCATGTTCTGCTTTTTGACGTTGCAAGGTTTAGATCAGTACAGTGTGTAGCTTGTATGGAGTTTAATCTGTTTATATGGAGCATGTCCAACACCTGTGGGTTTGGCATGGCTTTGTATGTTAGGCAGAGGTTAAATACGTCTTCTCTTCCGCTCCAGCCCCTGTTGCTGGTTGCCTGGCAACATTGCCTGGCAACATTGAAAGCGTGCCCATTTTACTAGTGTTGAAAACTTCTGTTAACTGCGTTAACATGTCCAATACCCTGTTGAATTCAGCCCTGGTAACTGGCCCATTTTCATCTAAAGCTTTGAGCACCTGTGGGGTGCCTATGAAGTCGCTCTGTACCACTTCCTCCACCATGGAACAAATCGGAACCAAGAACACAGCAAAAAGCTTGAAACCAAGACCAAGTAAAAAGTATAATCCAAGGCAGGAAGAGCAGCAAGAAACAGTGATGAAGCCAAAGGTAATCTCCACAAAAAGTTTATTCAAACACACAACATAAATTTCTCCAAGTCCTTCTCTCAAACACACGACATAAATTTCTCCAAATCCTTCTCTCAAACGCTTTCACTCAGTGCAATACTGAGCTTTATCAAGATAAAAATGCAGGGCAGAACAACCTTATTTGTAAGTCTCTTAATGAGATCATGTGCTTCGTTAATTAAAACCAGTCAGGTTACAATTAAAATTAATTGGTGACCAATTTAAAATTAAACAGCAAGATGTTGTATGAAATACATAAAATCCTAAATAAAATACCTTTTGTTAAATATGTTGTAGTTGAAAAATATGTTATTTAAAAGATATGTAATTTGAAAATCACAAAGCATTCGTGTATAAATAAATAAATATTGTTATATGTTAATGTCCCATGAAACCACATTTGCAGTGATTGATTCTTATAACACTGTTTAGTGTGCAATAAATATTACAATGGGGTACCACGAATAAATGATGTGAGTAATAAATAGTAATAGATAAAAATCAAATGTTAAAAATACAAGAATTACAAATAAAAATAGACCTTTTAATGGTAACTATCGATATAGTGCAACTATTCCCCAGTATACCACATTTGACAGGTCTGGATTGGTTCAAAGAAGTTTTGGTCAAAGAAGCCAATCTTGGTGCCAATGTTGTGAATTTGCTAGTCGAATTCATGGATATTGTGTTAAACAATAATTTTATCTGTTTTAACGGCAAAATTTACAAACAGAAATTGGGAGTTGCAATGGGGGCTTCTTGTGCCTCTTTGTATGCGAACATTGTATTGCACAAATGGGAACAGACTTTCATATTTGGCACAGACTGGGTGAAACACATTAAACACTATGTTAGATACCTGGATGATATATGTTTGTTATGGCATGGAACAGAGGTGGATTTTCAGAAATTTGTAAATTACATTAACTCCACCACTTCCTTTTTGACCTTTACACACTCGGTCAGTAACACTAGTTTGAACTATCTAGATGTAACTATAATCAAGGATTTCACCAATGGCAAGTTTGCTTCAAGAGTATACAGGAAACCCACATATTCTAATTCTTACCTACACTTTAGCAGTAGTCATCCTTTCTATCTAAAGGAATTATTAAAGGGCAACTAATCCGTGCTTCTAGAATGTGTAGCACTGCGGAATACTTCTCAAACGAGGTTAGCTTTTTAGAAGAGAAATTTTGTGAAAGGGGCTACCCGGCCAAACTAATCAAGAATTTGGTCATGGAAATTTCCACATGTAGAGAAGAAAAATACCCACCACTTTTAGGATGCATGTTACCGCAAGTGGATAACTTGCATAAGAACACCCAGCAGCTAGAACAAACTAGTTACATACACACATTTTCCAGCAATTCTGACCTGATAGAGGAAACAATAACAAGGTATTGGCCAGTTCTTACATTGAATGATGATTTTTCAACAAAGGTTCCAACTAAACCCACATTTGTTAGACGCAGGGGTACTAACATGAAAGAGCTATTTGAAAGAAAAGAAATGACGAATACCACTGGTAGTAGATCCAAGAAAGGAACTTATAAATGTGGAATGTGCAAACAATGCACTGCTATGTTGAATGATTATAGTATATACATCCCATCTAGGAAATATCTATTCCGGTCTAATGGGTATTTTAACTGCAATGCAAAATATGTTGTATATTTAGGCTCATGTATAAAATGTCAAAGTTTCTATATTGGGAAAAGAGAAAGGACTGTAAAGAGAATAATTTATGAGCATTTCTACGATATTTCCAAGAAAAAAGAGACCAATGCTTTTTATAAACACTCTTTGTCCTGCCCAGATATGGAAATCAAGTTCATTGTGTTAGACCAGATAACACCCGACAAGAGAGGGGGTGACTGGGAGACTAAATTGGAATATAGGGAGCTTATATGGCAACTAAGACTGGATGCAGCTAAATGGCCAGGGTTAAATGACTACACAAATTTAAGTAGTGTTTTAAAACTAAGAAGAGCTAAGTTATAGCATACAGCATTTAGTAAGAGATTATCAACATTACTTACGTGTATCAAATTATTTGTATTTTATATTTATATTTATTCTGAGTATAGGGAATATAATCTATGTAACAACGTTTGAACACTTAATACTTGATTATTATTTTTATTTGTAATTCTTGTATTTTTAACATTTGATTTTTATCTGTTACTATATATTACTCACATCATTTATTCGTGGTACCCCATTGTAATATTTATTGCACACTAAACAGTGTTATAAGAATCAATCACTGCAAATGTGGTTTCATGGGGCATTAACATATAACAATATTTATTTATTTATACACGAATGCTTTGTGATTTTCAAATGACATATCTTTTAAATAACATATTTTTCAACTACAACATATTTAACAAAAGGTATTTTATTTAGGATTTTATGTATTTCATACAACATCTTGCTGTTTAATTTTAAATTGGTCACCAATTAATTTTAATTGTAACTTGACTGGTTTTAATTAACGAAGCACATGATCTCATTAAGAGACTTACAAATAAGGTTGTTCTGCCCTGCATTTTTATCTTGATAAAGCTCAGTATTGCACTGAGTGAAAGCGCTTGAGAGAAGGATTTGGAGAAATTTATGTCATGTGTTTGAGAGAAGGACTTGGAGAAATTTATGTCGTGGAGATTACCTTTGGCTTCATCGCTGTTTCTTGCTGCTCTTCCTGCCTTGGATTATACTTTTTACATGAATATTAATGTACTCACTTCTGCAGAGTTTGTGTTTTGTATTGTTGACATCAGCACAGGGTTCTCAGGACTAATGGGCTATTCCAGTACTGAGTATAACTACCTACACCCTTGGTAGACCCTAAACATACAAGTATATTTTAATTGTGGGGGGATGCTTACATACAGAGAACATTATGTATTATTGTGTGAATATTATCTTACTGGACTTAAAGGATTGGTGTGTACCTGTTATTTTATCAAGGCAGGTGGTCTGTCTGCATAGTTCCCAACTGTGAACCTATCCAGATGGTAGCCAGAAGTTACACTGTTATTCTTTGTCTGTGCAACTCACAGGTGTTTTCAGGACTGGTACAATGGCATTGTTACAGTCAGTTGCTACTAGTACATGGCTACGTCCTTTGGTATTTCTGTGTTGTACTCCTACATAAGGGTGTGCTTGTGGAGGTCCTACCAAAGCTATTTGCAGAGTGTGTAACAGCAGAATAGCTGATATGCCTGTGTGTTTGGGCCTCTGCCAGGCCTATGAAACACTCAGATACATCTTTGCATGGAGTCAGGGATAGGTAGTTAAAAGTGAGGTACACCTTACACATAATAGGGACAGTAAGTGTAGACTTGAGTGAAGCAGTGCATATGGATTAGTACTCCTTTTATGATGTACAAGTGGTGTCTACTGTTATTGTTAGTATTCATTGTGTAATACCCCACCTTTCTGACTGACGTCAGCACTTGTCAGAGGGATTCAGAGGGACACAGCTAAAATATTTTTCACGATCAGGGACATCCCTGAAAAGTAGTCACAGTTAGGAAGTATGGCCTCTGCCCTAATCAGATATGCCACTGTTTGTCCTGCTATGATACTGCATGGGGGTTGTAAAGCACCTGTGTAACATTATTTGCTGCTTGAATGGCTGCTTCTCATATCACACTCATGTAATGCAATTCCACAACAATTACTAGTAAAGATCCACAGAACAAGGTTTGTGTTATAGCCTTCCTATTTTTCCTTTACATTCACTCATTGTAATGCATGATATATTTATTTCAGCACCAAGTTATTGTATATCTACTGTGGCTTAGTGGTACTTCATGCAGTTTAGTGTGTCCAAGGTCTGGGGTTCGCGACTGACAGAGGTGGTTTATTTTGCTGCTGAGCAGAACAAGGGCCCTGACATAGAGTGACTAAGGCACTTTTAAGCAGTTGTAAGCGGGCTTGTGCGGGTTTGCACGACGCTTAGCGATGCTTAGCTAAGTGCACACTCGCTCAAACCCGCTAACTACTGCTTAAAAGTGCTTACTCCCGCTAACCCCCACGCTAATTTCTTTTAAAGAAAAGAAAATGGGGAGATAGGAAAGTGGTGAAAAAAGGGGGCACAAAGAGGGAAAGACAGTAGGGAAAACAGATCGGGATGTGCAGGACGGGTGTAGGGAAGACCCATAGCTGCCCAATTCTTTAACAGCAACAGCTGTGGATATGTTTGGAATTTGGAGTTGAATTTGAAACCTTCCACCCCTGAGAGAGGGGTGAGGACAACAAAGTATGTTGTACTGCCAATTATAATTATCAGTTTACATGTCCAGCAGACGTGTGCGAAATGGGCAGCTATGTATGGGGCATAATTTTTTTGTGGGAACAGATTGCCCTTTTTTTTTTTTTTTTTTTTAGGTGAGAGTGGAATGTGAGGTAGAGGAAGTAGGTATGTTTGGGGAGATAGGTTGGAAAGGTGAACAGACAGACAAACAAGATGCATACAGGGGCGGAATATGACACATGGGGTGGGTAAACACAACTGACGGGGAAGGAAGTTTGGAAATCGCAAGCCCATGAGCCCACAGATGGTAACAGCGGAACTGATATCCCCACCCATGGGAAGTCACCACTGCACCTTAACAGCCTGGGGGGTGGCTGTGCTGGGGGCTGCGTAGGAGGGGCAGGCTCACCCGTGAGTCGCGCCACTCTCGCCTTGAGCTGGCATAGGGGATCAGCGACTGAACGCTGGATCTCCCTACACACCACAGCCCGGACCCTTCGGAGGGTGACAGGTGGCCCTCCTCCACCCACACTTGCAGGGGGTGAACGAGCCCCATCCCCTGCAGTGCTTCCACCCAAAGGTGGCACAGGACCAACGAAGGAGGGTGGCCCTGGCTGGGCACCTGACCTGCTGGTACCAGGTGCATTCACCAGCTGAAGAGGGACAGGTGGGTCCGCTGGGACCGGCCTTCCCATACGTTCTGTGTTTAGGTGTATTTAGTAACAACATAAACAACAGCATTCCAAAACAGTTGTAACAGCATGCAGTAATATTCCCATTAACCCAACACACCGGGGTTCCAACAGTTGAACAGCAGGCATAACACATGCATATATTGAACAACAGTGGACATTCAAACAGCATGCAGGAATGAATGGTGGCAACATGCCACCATGATTTTGGTGTTTAAACAGGGCACATGCATCAAAGTAAATGCAGATATTTATAGAACAATAGGACATATGTCCCAACAAATATTTTTAGATTACACATACTCATTGAGGTGTGGAATTGCATTGTTTTTGCACATACAGTAGGGTGTAAAAAGATACTTCCATTAACATCTTATATGTACTCATAGTTTACACTACATTCCTGTTAACTGCAGGTGTATATCCCCTACATGTTTAATTACACTAGGCAGCATTCATTAAGTTGTGTAATGATTTTGGCTACTTCATTATATACCTGACATACTAACTGTCCAGGATGTAGATGTTACTGCTACATTTTTTATATTCTAATTTCATTAATGTATCTACATATCTGGATGTGTTCACGTGACATTTTCAGCTATATTTCTACAGACCCATACATTTCTAGCAGCGCACTCACATTTCTGGGGAACACATTAACAAGCTACTCATGTGCCAGATTTACATATGCATGACAGACATTAACCACCTGTTGTGGACTGTAAATTTGCTCCGCAGCTACTGGCACTCCCTTCAACTGCTTTAAATGGAACTGCACACCTTTGGGTTGACAGCGCTTAATATAACAGTGCTATTTCTATAATGCAAGAGTACAACAACATTTCTAGGTCTGTGACATGGACACGCTCCAGGTATTATACCTTCATTAATTGTATTACACACTCTTCTAGAGGCTCTCTCATTTATTTCATATTACACTGCTTGCAGAGGACTTATTCAGGACATATTCTACCTTTATTAATGGGTTACAGCACAAATTGTCTGGCTTGCTCACTTATGTTATATAACAGTACATGCAGAGATATTATACCAGACTTATTTTACCTTTGTTATTGGTTTACAACACTCTTTTTCAGCTCTGTCACTTATTTTAAATAACAGTACATGCAGAGATATTGTTCAGGGCATTTTATGCCTTTATTATTGTGCTGCAACTCTTTTTATCAGGCTTTCTCAGTTTTTTAAATAACAGTACATGCAGAGAAATTATTCAGGGCACTTTATGACTTTATTATTGTGATAGCACACTTTTTCAGGCTCTCTCACTTATTTTATATACCAGTACATGCAGATAAATTATTCAGGGCACTTTATGCCTTTATTATTGTGATACCACACTTTTTCAGGCTTTCTGACTTATTTTCAATGACAGTACATGCAGAGAAATTGTTCAGTGCATTTTATGCCTTTAGTATTGTGCTACAACACTTTTTCATGCTCTCTAACTTATTTTATATAATGATACATGCAGAATAATTACTAAACTGCCTGGTGGTGCAGCCTTAGCAGCCTATCTGCATAGGCTTGCTGATTCGCAGCACAAACATCTGCAGCTGTGAAGAAAATGAAGGCATATTCAGACATACCTATCCATTATATAGACTCCAATAGCATTTCTTACATACTTCATTCCATGGCTACCTACTCAGTAGTGGGGCATCCTGCATACCACGGGCCTCCTGGATCCATTCGTTCAGTTGGTCCTGCCTCCGTCTCTTCAGGTCTGCATGGTGCTGCTGTACCTGCTCACCAGTTCGGGGGACACCTGTGGCACTGGTGAGATCATGAGCCAACCGGTTCCAAGCCTCCGCTTTATATTCGGTCCCTTGAAACTGGCCCTGCAGGAGTTTCGACTCATGGCGAAAAACAAGGAGCCAAACCATATACTTTGACTCCTCGATGCCCCAATGTTGCGCTCGAAAGCCACTACTCTCCTACACTGGCCATTCTGACTGCAGATGGGAGCTACAACCAGTTATGGCGAATATTCCTGCCTACGGAGCTTAAATATGCCTCATTTCCCGCACTTATTTGTGTTTGGCCGTTTTTGAAATTTCGCAGCTGAGAGCACACCTGCTGATCATTGGTTAAACTTTCATTAATAAGTATATGTATGCTAACAGTGCATGTTTATGCTAAGCTGTCATGGCGTAGTGGTTCAGTACTTTGATTATGGTGCACAGTGTCCCGGGTTCGAGCCTTGTCATTGCTTTTTATTTTACTACTCTCCGGACAGGTTAGGGGGTGTGTCTGTGTGTAGGCAACTTTGCTCTACGTTGCTACACGTTGCCCAACATTGCCTGACGGTGCGCTGGTTAGCGTGGGGCACAGCTCCACACAAACCTATTGCGCTAGGTAAAGCGCTGCTTAGCTGTGGGCACCTTTATTGTGCTAGGTAAAGTGCTGCTTAGCTGTGGGCAACTTTATTGCGCTAGTTAAAGTGCTGCTTAGCTGTGGGCACCTTTATTGCACTGGGTAAAGCGCTGCTTAGTTGTGGGCACCTTTACTGCACTACATAAAGTGCTGCTTAACTATGGGCTATTATAAGTTAGTATCCTTAATGCTGCTCACTTTCTTATATTTATATTGGTACATTTTGTTCACTAATACATAGACCATTTCAATAGTTTTTACTAAAATTTCATTCATATATGTCAGGTATTGGTTTATATGCTGATTTAAAACATTAAATAGACAGGGGAGTGGTAGGACTAGAACCGGGAATGCCTCCTCTTTGTGCGAAGGCTCTACCACTACGCTATTGCTATTTGGCTTCATTTGCATAAATGTTTCTTTTTATGCTCTTCAATGACGATATTGCTAACTGCAGCTAAGCAATGGGCACACCCGCGCAAATACGAACAGCTATATGGGGAATTATAAAAAAAATTATAAGTTTTACTTTTTATAACTCTACTGGGTGTTTACATTGTCAGGGTGTGTAGTGTTGTGTACGTGGACATTTGAGCGGACTCGCTGAAGTGTGTTTACATTTTACAATTCCGACCCTTGCAGGGGCGTGGACCTTTGCACTACTCGGCAGTCGGTCACACCCCCTGCCTTCCTGCACGGTCCGTGTTTGACTTGGAGTGGAGTCAGCATGCCCTCATGAATATTCATGGCACGCTGACATCAGACCATTCAACTGCAGTCTCCGAGTAAGACTTATTTAGTCTTACACGGAGGATTCGTGAATCCGGGGGAAAATAATTGTTAGCCAGAGTTTGTTCCTTTTGAGTTAAGGATGTTTGAACTATCCCTTTCAATGTGATTAGAAAGGCAGACAGGGTGAGGATAAAAAGCTGAAGGATCAAATGGCAGCTATTAAAACAATTTTTAACAAATACAGGGCTAATATTCATATGCTACTTTAGGATAAATGCTAAGTTATACATTTATACAAAACTATTGGACAGGCTTTTATGAGATATTAGGTAGGGTAATGCTGACTATGTCCTCTTTATGTGTGCATACCATTTATATTTAAGAAGACACACTTATGCAATGTGTATATGGTAATAGTGCCTTGAGATCTATTTTAGCAATAACATATTTGGCCTGATTGTGTAGGCTGTCCTTACCTAATTTCTTACAGGAAATCCCTATGGTCTTGCAGTTAGTTGCAGGTGTGCACTGAGCTCAAAGATGAAGCTCTGGAACAGTGAAACAAGATATGCCTTATAAAAGCCCAAATCTCCCAACAAATAGAGTTGATGAATGTATTTATCAATATGTTAACAGAAGCTGTGAATAAAAATACCACATTATTACTGGAGACCTAAATGTCCCACATATTGATTAGTCCTTATTTTTAACTATGGCATATTATGAACTGACTTTTTACAGGTTTTAGCTAGTCTCAGTTATATTTATAATGCCACATTTTGTACCTAAAGACACATTGGACACTGTTATTATCCACCTTCACCTCCCCCCAATCTCCCCCAATCTATGGGTATCTAAGATCTTAGTTATCCAAGCTAGTGGTAATGTAAGTGGACCACTAACCTATTACTTAGTAATATATAGTTTAAATAGAAGTTAGTATGAAAATCCATTAAGGTAGATTATAATGTAGATTTTAACAGTAATTAATGACAAGTATGGTGACATTTGGGGGATGACACTAGTGATGAGATATGGGATTATTCATTTACAGTTCCATAACAAAAACACTTGAAGTGCAGGTGCTGATGAATAATTTTAAGCTATTATTTAAAACAATATGAAGTTATGTCCAGGTCTTATATCCAATTTGGTGCTAGCTTTTGTAAGCACTCTAAAATGAATGTAAAGGGCTTGAAATAATCCAGAAGCCCTTTTCAAGGAAGATTTAGGTTTATAGCTATTTATTAGGCATGTAGTCCAACAGACTATTAAACAGCCTAGCCCAAATTCCCAATTGCCCCAGAGCACTTTCTGACTTAATGACTTTCTCAAGGTCACACAGTAGGCACTTGATGGCTGAGAAAATTAATCCCTATGCCACAGGAATCAGTTTTTTAACACCTATTAGCATTGACACTCTGCAGTAACTTACAGACTCGTTCTGTTAAGATTTGTATTTTGCATCAAAAGACTTTCTTTCCATTTACTACATACTCCTGAGAGGTGACTAATAAAAGTGTTCTGTAGTCTGCATAATGAGATAATTGCTTCCACCTTAAACTTGTCTTTTGTTAACTCTGGTGTTAATGCATAGAACAACAATCTGTTCTGAGAATGCTTAAACAATGATTAAAAACAAGGTGCTCTATATAAAGTCAGCAAAGTTATGAAATTCTCTCCCAAACAAAGTGAAGAATTAACTTCAATGTCTGTGACTAAAACAAGATTAGATAGCTCATTTTGCAGAACTTTAGATCACAAAATGCATTGATTCCAAACTCCTAGATGGACCTTAACAGGACCAAGAGTTTATATATCACATCCCTGAGCCATGAAAGGGAAATCTTATTATAAAGTCCACACAATTAGATACATTTAAGGAAATATCATTATTTATTAGATCTATCTTAAAACACATTAAAAATAATAAATTCACCTACTCATTCAGTCTATAAGGGTTTATAATGTTATAAAACTTTAAAAATAGTCTTGTTTTAAGTTTTGAAAGTTCTTCAGGTTTAATTATTTTCTTGTGTTTATCTACTTGCAGCAATTATCCATCTAAAATAAATTAATTTACTCTGATGTAAAGAATGCAGATGTGTAGTTAAAGAGTTTTCTTACTATGTGTTTCTTGCATTTGAATATTTCTTTCTGATTCTAGCCTGCCTAGTAATTTAACTAATATATCCTGTCCTGGGTTTACTTCAGTACACCAACCGCTCATTTACCTGACACCCAGTTGCCTGAGACAAGACTGACACCTTCAGAAGACCGACATCCGGAACACCGACGTTTCAGGTGAGGTAAGTAACCACTTCGCCATCCCGATAAAATTAACTAAAGTAAGGATAACTAACCCCACCAATGTGGGGGGCTTTTCCCACCACACCCCCCTATGTGGGGGGCTTTGCCCCTCACACCCCCCTAACTAAATATACCAACTCTGAGAATGCACTACCGTGGGGGTAAGGGGCAAAGTTCAACAGGATGCCCAAGCTGTTGCTTACCTCGTGTGAAACGTCGGTCTTCCGGATGTCGATCCTCTGAAGGTGTCGGTCCTGTTGTCTTGGGCACTGGGTGTCGGGCAAGTGAGCAGTCTGTCTACTGAAGTAGACCCCCCTGTCCTACAGGTTACACCTAATAAAGACAAAAAAGGTTGCTCATTTTAAGAACTGTTTCCTGTGGAAATAGGAACCATGTGACATTAGGTGATATCCCCTGTGTTAGCTATTTATGATGCTCCAGTTGTTAACATTCTGAGACACAAGATATGCAGGTGGCTAACAGATTTCTTAAGGAGACTGGTTTGTCTATAAATTTGGAAGGGACTATTATATTAACTTATAGTTCTGTCTTTGGAAAATGCAGTGTAAAGTATTTTATTTTTGCATTGTGTAACAGTGATATCAGAGCAGCAGAGTATCCTAAAAGTGAGCATTGCTGCCTTACCACCCTTGGTTATCCAGCTTTTTTGTTAGCTGGGGTGCCATCTTTATAAAGTCTGCATGCGTGACACTGTGCTGCTGTGGAATGTTGGCATTTTTTTCCACATTCGAAAGACATGCCATAGGTGAATTGATGATTCTGCAAATTGCCCTTTGGTGTGCATACCATGTGTGACTCAACATGTATGTGCACTCATTGACAGACTGCCATCCTATCCAGGATTAATCTCTCTGTTTTGCATCTTCTGATTTTGTTATGATAGGGTACAACTGCTCCCTGACCTTGTATTGGATAAAGTGGGCAATCAAAGAATGAATGAACAATATACTCAGAAAGTTTAAGAGATTAATGACAAATTAATGTGTAGTAGTACTGTAATGGGGCAATGACATGGTTAGGGTTAACATTCATGGGTAAGGTGGAACAGGGAAGTAAAGCCACTGCCCCTAAACCCAAATCTGCATATTACTATGCCACAATACCTTTCCCTAATGGTGCAATTATTCAAAGAGTGTCTGAATGTACTGTTAGTTTTTATTTATTTTTTTTTTAAGTTGACTGTTTTCCTTTTGACGTCTTTGTCATTTTAGGCATTTTTGTTTCATTTTGACACACAGAAATTTATGTAATGCTAATCAATTCTTCTTCACCTTGATGTTTCCTGTTTTTTTAATTCAGCGGTTATGGCTGCTCGCTGTAGTTTTCTGTTGGTCTTTTTTTTTTTGAGCTTCTCTCTGAGAGGAGCTGTTTCATTGATGATATAATAATTTATATATATATATATATATATATATATATATATATATATATATATATAAGCTATAAATATATATTATATAAATACATATATACATATATATTTATATGGGTCCACTGAAATCATTGGTTGGCACCTGCTGACCCAACAAAATATGGTCAACTACACAGACAGCTGACAGTTGTGTAAAATTGCACATTTCTTTGTGTAGGAGAATATGCACTTTCCCTGAGATTGTGCGATCTCAGAGTACATATATAATTAGCAAGGAGGGTGGGGAGTGCAGGGGAGCTTGCCCCCCAGCAAAAAAATTATGCTTTGTTTTATTTGTTTTCTAAATATAAGTTTTGCATACACTGAGATTGTTACTTGCTGATATAGTAGTGTGTCGATCCCTGCAAAGTCAACTTTTTTGTGGTATATTTTGTAAATATTGATCTTTGGGTGTTTCATTTAATTTCAGTACACCCGCACACACACACACACACACACACACACACATATGCATATGTATATATATATATATATATATATATATATATATATATATGGTTCTACCTCACATAAACGAAACACCACAACACCGACAACGCAATCACCGACACCACATCACCGACAGTACAAAAACACGAAATCCCACATGCCCGACAACGAAATAACCGACGGTACACAAACACGAAACCTCATACACTTCACACACCACAATCAACAACCTAAACACATTCCCCGTCCAAAAACCACATACACAACACAAGCACACCAAAATCCCTACAAACCCACACTAAACCACACATACACAACTACCTACAACCCTGACCCAAACCCTAACCCTAAGGTCCGTCACTACCAAGACACTTACCTGACCCGCTCCTAACCCTAACTCACTTATCCCGCCCTAACCCAAACACAATCACTACCGACACTTACCTGACCCGCTCCCTAACCCTAACTCACTTATCCGCCCCTAACCCAAACACAATCACTACCAGACACTTACCTGACCCGCTCCCTAACCCTAACTCACTTAACCCACCCCTATCCCCACTTACCTTACTCGCACCCTAACGTCCGTCACTACCGCATACTTACACAGCCTTTTCCCATTTCGGCATCCTCGGCGTCGGTGCTTTCATCCGTCGGGTCGGTCTTCTGCTTGTCGATCTTCTTGGTCCCGTCGCGTCGGTCTTCTGCGCTGTCGATCTTCTGGGGCTCGCGATTTCCCTGTCGATGTTCCGGCGTGTCGGTGAAGTGAGGTAGAACCATATATATATATATATATAAAATGTGTGTGTGTGTGTGTGTGCGAGTGTGTAAGTTGAGGTTAGGGTCAGGGATGAATGAAAGGTGATGTGTTTGTGTGCGAGTTTGTGTATATTAGGGCAAGGGTAAGGATTAGGTTAAGGGATAGCTATCGTGTTGTTTGAGTGTGTTTGTGAATGTTTGTATGTCTGAGTCTGTCTTGTGTAGTGGCAGTGTTACGGGACAATTTTAATGATGTTAAGGTGTAGGGTTAGCATCGGGGGAAGGGGCAACATTAGGGTTAGGGTTAGTTCCTATTTCTAAGTTGGTGCAGAGGGCGGAGCTCCACAAAGTCACACACTCTAGCAATAAAAAATAAAAAAAAACGTGTACAACACAGAAAAATATAATACAATACAATATGACAAATTTAATTCCTTGGGACAATGATTGTTTTCAGGAGAAGAGAAAATAGTTGCAGAGCATGTATATAGAAGGAAGAATATGGACGTGGTATTAATGAGAGTGGAAAAGATTGTAATTAGGGGAGACAAGAGCAAAGAAGAAGAAGATTTCTGGAGTAGCATGCAGACAGTGATTTGGTGTATGTGGAAATTTAACAGTTTAGAAATGAAAGAGAGACTAAGATTTGAGATTTCTTGGATAATGAAGGGAAAACTACATGATTAGAAGGAAAGAATGGACTGCAAGTAAACGTGTTTTGGATGTAATTTATGAATAGTTGTAGAAAGAAAGCAAGAGCCATAATGGTCAGTTTACCAGATGGGCTGAAACAAGAACAGCACTAGGGATCAAAGAGGTAGTCCTTTAGTTTGGTTTTGAACCAGATGGGGAAGGATATTACCCTAATAGTAGTAATGAGAGAGTGCCACAATTTAGATACGTAGGTAGTCACCAATGGTATTGTAAGATTTTTTGACCTGAAGTGGAGTTCTGCCTGATAAGCAAAGGGTTCTTGTGAGAGTGTACCATTGTAGGATTGGAGAGAGAGGCAGAGGAAATTTTCAGGAAAGAAGAGCATTTTGTGTGCCATTTTTTAGTTGTATATAGCTGAAATTTGAGTCAGCTTAGTGTTTTGAATGCTAGACAGTGATGAATTGAATTGGGCAATTTGGTAACAAATTTTGTAACGTAGCATTGTTCTAATTTTCACATTGATGTTAAGTTAATTTTTTTTAAGACTAAATGAGGTATGTAGTAAGCTTGACAGAAGATAGTAGGTAGCAGTTGTTCTACGTGATTGTGCAGTAAGAAAGTCAGAAGCTCGGTAAAGGAATCTTAACTTATAGTGAGTGCTTGTTTTTCATTATGTATTGAATATGTTTAAAAATTTTAAGATAATCATGTAGGATGACCCCAGTAGTGCTTTTTTTCTAGTTGCCCATTTTAAAAAGAGAAGATAGCAAAGGAGGATTTTTTGTCTTTGTTGGATCTAGGAGTAATTAGCATTATTTTAGTTTTATTTGGAGTTTAGGAGACAACAGACAACTGAATATTTAACATTTGTGGATTAAAACACTGAGCCTTGGAAGCTGTTACATTCACATATTATGTCATATTTGTATGTTACGTGTTTGGTGCATGATATTGCATTTCTTCATTTTTGCTAATAGGCAGGAAATTCCATTCTCTTTGTTTATAGGGAAAAATATAGGCATCAAGGGATTAAAAACCAAGCCATTTGTACTCCTATTCCCCATAGCAATGCATTAGTCAGGGGAGCCATTGAAGTTGTCAGACTGTAAGGGGTCAGTAGTAAGGCACTTGTCAGGAAAATGTAGCACATTTGTTGAATGGATACCAAACAGTATATAAAAGCATACAAACCCCATGGGAGTCAAACACTCCACCCAATACATTGACACTGTGGAAATCATTTCATGAGTACATCGAGACACTGAAACAGAAACAATGCATTTGCTTAAATGCATTGTGCATTTGCCTGCTAACGTACATCTGTGCTTAGATCATTTGTGAGACCGATGGCAAGATTGTAACAAGTTCCAAGGAGTTTTCTTCCTTTTTGCCAGTGGACAGGAAGTATTATTTCTCTCTGGTTATATATAATGATCAACAGTCTTCTCTGCCTTCTGCCATGCAACTTATAATCACAGAAGGATGAGTTGTTTCATAAGCTGTTTTTGGACATGTGTGTTATTTTTATCTATTTTTTGACTAGGTTAAACAGTGCAAATGGGAGTATAAGACAGAGATGAAAAGGTGGAGCAAAGAGAGGGTAGAAAATAAAGTGAGCCAATAAGTAGTGCACTGGTTGGTGGTGGGTTAGGAGCGTGTCTTACAAATTCTTACTTAAAAATGATAGCTAAATCCATACTTAACTTTTGTCAAAAAGTGCCAAACTCTCTTGACAAAATTTACAAATTGGATGATAGGAAAGTTTTGTTTTAGGGGAACTGAACACATGAAGGCAAGAAAGTAGAAATACATCTCAATGGATTCAAGCCCTTGCTTTGTTACTGATATACTAGAGACCACTGCTTTAGAAACTGAGGCACAGAAGAAGTTGTAATTTCAAGGGAATGTCAGAACAGTGTTGAAGATTGGAAACTGAACATTGCAGAAGAATTGCATACATTTGCATGATGGAAACAAAATCTTGCAAAACAACATACCACCCTCAAGGGATTATATTCCTGCTCTCAGTGCATACCTCGCAAGTGTCCAGATTTGCACAGAATGTCCAGATTTTTGCCTTGTATTTTTTATCTGTTTCTCATGAAGTTTGTGGTTTTCTGAAAAATTGAGGACTGAAGTCACTAAATAATGACAGGCATTTGAGTTTACAACTTCATATCTTTCGGAAAATGCATGCAAATCCAAAACCTGTTATTCTACCAACTGCATAAGTTTATTAGAGCAATATTTAAAATCTGCCCCTGACTTGTGGACTCCACCCATTATGTTTAGCTTTGTTCAGAATCTTCACCAAGTAGTTGAGAGGTATGACCCAGTGCAATAAGAATTAACTCATGACATCATGAATACATTAAGATGTTGAAGCTGCTACAGAGAAAGTATTATCTTTATCGTACTTCATAATTGTTGATTCGCACCTTCGCTCAGCTCCTTTGCATAACTGATGACAATATCCTTTGCCGTATGTCATGGATTTTTCTTCACTTTTGCCATAGGATGAGAAGTGCCATTTCTCTGTGGTTATATAGGTGCATCAATTTTGCTGTCTGTGAATCATTTCAGAAAGTATATCCACATAAATATTATTTTAATATATAAGGCCACATGTGTGTGGCATGGTTTATTTTTTGGCCACATTAAAGGTTGGAAATGGGAGTATAGGATATAGATAAAAAGGGGAAGCAAGAAGAGGGTAGGGCAGAAAGTGAGCAAATGAGGAATGAGCAGGATGCAGGTGGGATAGGAGCATACCTCCCAACCTCTTAACTCAATGATGTTGACCTCCAATAAATAACTGTAATTATTTATGACAGTAGTTATCAATAATTTGTCAGCCTATGACACTTTCTAGACTGAAATTGTAGTCAGTCATTTGTTCATTACTGAACTATCCAGAAAGTTGAGAGGCATGGATGGGAGATTTTTTTGTGGGACAGGTACTCTCTATTATTGAAAAGGGAAAGTTGGTGATGGAAATCAGGGAAGTAAGAGGTGGGTAAGAGGGGAAGGGTTGGTCACAGGGAAAGACAGACATGACTGACAGGGTGTGGGATAACAGAGTGAGTGAGGGGAAAACACAATGGTGCAAGAGATATCAAACAGAAGGAAAACAATGGTTGGGGAGATTATACAACATACAGGGGTGGGCAGAGACACAAAAGAGAGAGGAAAGTACAGCTGTGTAAGCAAATTTACCATAACATTAGATATTCAAATGGTCATGGCTGCAGTAGCCTTAGCTATATGGGTTATATCCTACCAAAGATATAACAGCCGGATGGCTTCCAAAGGATAAGGGTTTATTAAACTTTCATGATCTTGTGTGAGTAGATCCATTCTGTGAAGAAGATTGTGGTAATCGCCTCTGGCCTTTTCCAAAAGAAGGGAGAAACATTTTTGCCTGGGCCAGAAAGGGAATCACTACAAAGATCTATGGAGATTCCTTCTGAATATTCAGAAGTACCATGGATATCAGTGAAAACGTTGGAAAAGCATACAGTAACATTCCTGTCAATGAAAAACAAAAGACATTTGTCTTCCAGGCCTTCTAGCATACAGTCCTGGAGCAGAATCTTGCCAGCTGATTACTTACAGAGGAGACAAATGGGTCTACTAGAGGAACTCCCCACAGATGGATCAAATCTTGTTAAGACCTCCTGATCTAGTTTGCATATGTGAAGGTCTGCCACATAATGTTGCTGAGACAGAATGCAAGATGCTTGTAAAGTGACTTTGTGCTATGAAGCTGTATCCCAAGCTAACATGACTAGTCTGCAAAAGGGGTGTGGCCTGGTCCCCCACACCCCTCTGTTTGAAGATGTACCACATGACTGAGGTATTGTCTGAGAAAAATTGAAGAAATCCTGGAGATCAAAGATAATTCAGAAAGTTGAGTGCCTTGATTAGGGCAAACATATTTTTAATATTTATAAGCTTGCATCTGTTTTAGGTGTCCCAACACCTTGCACTACTATCCCACCTGAGACTGCTGCCCGTGCAAAGTCCAAGATGTCTGTGACGACTGCTTTGGAGGAAGGAGGAATAAGGGTTGACCCAAATTAATGGATATTTGCTGTCTTCACTAACTAATTTTTCTATTGACAATCTCCAACACTACGATTTGAAAAGACAAGGGATGTTGCTGCCGGGACCGAAAGGACTTCAGATACCATTGTATCTTTCTGATATGGAGTCTTGTCGGGGGTATCACGAGAATTATACGTGCAGTGAGACTCAAAATCCTGAGGTATTCCCTAGCAGTGACCCAAGTCTTAGTGGAAAACCTTAGAAATAGATCTAGAAATAGATCTAATTTTTTCCTGTAGAAGAAAAGTTCTTTGAACTGATGTATCCAGCTGACACCCCAGGGTAGAATTTGTGTAAAGGAGTCAGAAATGACTTCTGAATGTTTTGTTGGAGTCCCGGCTTGTATAAGAGATCTCTCAACCAAGTGGGAAATTCTTGACACATTGAAAAAGAATTTGCAAAAATAAATAAGTCATTTAAATATGGAAAAAAGAAAATGGACACCTCTGTAGGTGGCATTGAGCTATAACAGGAGCTAGTCACTTAGTGAACACTGTTGGTGCTGTGGATAGTCCAAAGGGTAAGGCAGAGAACGATAATGTGATCCTGACACACAACCTTAAGAAGTGTCTGAAGTCTTGAAAATGAATGAGATAAGTTTCTTTTAAATGTAGAATTGCCAGGAAACTTGAATGAGGAAGAAGGTAACAGACTGTGAAGTGACATCATTCTGAAGTTTGGCACCATCACAGACAGATCTAGGAATAAAGATCTAGAACTGGTCTCCAAGCTTCTTCTTTCTTTGGCACTAAAAACATCCATGAACAAAAACCTTTTCTAACTTGTGAAGGAGGAACTGGTTCTATCACTCCCTGAAACAGCATGTAATGAAAGACATGTGAAAATAAGTCTGGTCTGGTGGATGAGAAATAACTTCCTGGCAAGAGGGATATCCTCTCACTGCCATCTGTAACCTTGAAAAATGATCTTCAGAACCCATTTGTCTAAAACTATCCATTACCAAACAGAGAAATAGAGATTCAGACTTTCTTGAAGGGAAAAGGGACTGCCAAGGTAGGAGGAGGGAATAAAGCCCCTTAAATAGTCAAAATGACTAGTTGGACTGTCCTTTACTCTGGGGGTTTCTGAATTCTTTTTGAAATACCCTTGCAATTATACCAAAATTGGATGAGGGTTTTTATAAATCCCTTAGAAAATTAGAAAAAGGAGGGCAGAGCATCTTAGAGGTTCCCTAATTTAGCTTACCCCTTTACTCACACTTTTTGATCACCTATGCAGCATAGAAACCAAAAAGTTAATCTCTGTCCAAAAGAGAAAATAAAATTTCAGTATTCACATCCTCTTGGGAAGTTCTGAGAATCCGACAAGGCAGACCTCCATAAAACAATACCAGAGGCCATAACCTTGGAAGAATTAAGAGCTGAGTCATACACCTACTGTAAACAGCGAGTAGTGACTAGTACAATAGAAGAAACTAAATGATTTAAAGCAGATATTTCCTCATATTTTCGCAATTAGTCAGAATAAACATTAACATATGAGCATGACAATTTAAAATTCTGAAAATCAAAATTGCAGAAGCATACACTATTTTCCCATACCCATAAATAATCTGGTAACCATTTGAAATATTGGGACCTGGTAGAATAAGTCCCAAAATGTGGAGACTGAATGAATATTCAAAAGATCGGACTTGTATATATTAAGTCCGAGATATCATTTCTCAAAATATTTCCTTTTCTCTAAGGTATGGCAATCTTGGATTTGGTATATAAGTTTGGGGGGAGACCCGCCTACAAAAAGATATTTTAAGGAAAAGAATGATTTTCAAGATCCAATTTTCTCTTGTGTTTTCCAGTCTTTTATTTTAGGATTTTTGGCACTGGGCATTTTGAGTGCCAACATTTCAGTAAGGGACCCGATAATCTTCCCATCCTTATCCTAAAGAGTAGGATATGAATTAACTAAGGGCTTAGCAGCATTGGGATCAACTAAAGCTACAGCTGCTGGGTGTGGTTTGGGAAGAGTATATAAAAATGTAAATAGACTGAGGAATTTTATACATTCTGTCTGACATTTTAAGGTCAGCAAGGCTGGCTGTCAGAAAATAAAGGCAGAAACACACATCCTCCAAAGCTGACAGAGCTGGAGGAAATTATGAAGTTTCAGGAAATTTCTTCTGTAACAGCTAATAAAATTTTCTGAGGGACTGAGAAATCTCAGTATACTCCCATTGAAAACACTGGCATATTCTGGAAATAGTAACAAAGAGACAGAAAACCCCAAGGGAGAATCAGAAATTGATCTTTCCTCTGAGTATGAATCAGAAAACGGAGGAGAAAACATGTGCCTGTCCCTTTATATTCATATCCAGACTCAGAATCCTGAATCTCTTTAGGAAAGGAGGTATGCTTCGATCTTTTACCAAATAAAAAACAAAACCAACACTCCTTCCTGTCTCAGTAGTAAAGTAGTAAGCACCAGCACGACACCAAAAATTCCAAAATACAAATACTTTAATCCGATATACTTTTTAACTGTTAAGCGCTTTCATCCACTAGAGACTTCATCAGAACACATAATACAATGAATACTGCTTACTTAAATGCATTGTAATTCATCACATGACACACGTTCATTAGTATTTTAAAGTGCTAGTGCTAAAACAAATACCCTCCATTATTACTTTCAAAAACAAAACCACTACATACTGTGTAGTGAATACCAATAAAATCAGTCACTTAAATGTTAAAAACTTGAATTTAAAACTCCAAAACTTGTTATACTCCATTTAAAATAACAAGACATTGCAACCTTTTACCTACAATTGTCTAAAATGGGTTTTATGGAGACATGCTCATTAATTCCAGGATATGTGGAAGCATTTAATTTAACCTGCCATCTAACTTCCTTATCACTAACCATTTTTTTAATGTCCCCTCCCCTTACATTATAACTAACAACCTCCAAAATCCCAAATGTAAAATTAATACAATCCTTGCTAAATTTTATATGTTTCCATAAAGCATTATTCTCGTCATGTTTTTTGATGCTGTATTGATGATCATAAATCCTATTACGTAAGCACCTAATGGTTTTTCCCACGTAAAAACAAGGGCAGTGGGTGCAGATAGCCAAATAAATCAAATTCTTGGACCTGCAATTCCCCTTTTGAAAGATTATTCTTGATTTATTATAGTTCTGTAAGGTCACTTCTTGTACTCCTGTTATATATTGGCACTGTTGACAAGTGCCACGTTTAGTTGTACCCCTACTTTTGCACCTCTCATTCATCTTGATATATTTCTTCTCTAATAAAAACTTCATATTGGGCCCATTTCTATGTACAAACTGTGGCTCCTTCCCCACGATATTCCATATCCTTTTGTCTGCTTTAAATACATTCCAATTTCTCTGAATAATGCTTTTTATATTTCCACTATAAGGTCCATGTTGTAATATGCAGACCTTCCCAAATTTGTTCATAGTATCATTATCACAGCTAGTTACCTTACTCTGTATTGCACCAGTTGCAAACCCCTCACCTAGGAGAGGTTTAAACCTTATGCCCCATTGTTCCTGGACATAAGTCCTAAGGTCATCTATCATACCAATAGGGTATCCTCTTTCGGCAAAATAAGATCCTATTTTTCCAAGTTCCATATCCAGATCCTCTATATCCGAGGTCATCCTGGCTGCTCTAATGAACTGCCCTTTCACTATGTTCCTTTTCTGGGCCCAAGGATGACTACTGGTAAAATGCAAATAGGAATTACTGAAGGTAGGTTTCCTAAAGATGTTTGACTTAAATTTCCCATCCTGTAGTGTAATCAACACATCAAGGAAGGAAAAAGTTTTTTCATCCATATTAATAGTAAATTTGAAATGCTCACCACAAGAATTAATATATCTGAAAAAATTGTCTAATTCCCCCCTACTTCCCTTCCAACCAAGGAAGATGTCGTCTAAAAAGCGATAGTAACAGGCAATGTGACCAGACCACTGGGAGTCAAGGATATACTCTTTTTCCCAATTGAGTAAAACAAGGTTTGCATATATGGGGGCACAAGCTGCCCCCATCGCTACCCCTTTAGATTGTTTGTAGTATTCTCCCTCATAATAGATGTAATTATGGGTCAATACTACCTCCATAAAATCCATTAAAAGTAATATCCTGTCCCAGGACACTTGTCCTAGCTCCTGTATACTCTCCTGAAACCTTCTCATACCTTCCTCTTGGGGTATGCTTGAAAAACATCTTTAGGAAACCTACCTTCAGTAATTCCTATTTGCATTCTCGGATATAGAGGATCTGGATATGGAACTTAGAAAAATAGGATCTTATTTTGCCGAAAGAGGATACCCTATTGGTATGATAGATGACCTTAGGACTTATGTCCAGGAACAATGGGGCATAAGGTTTAAACCTCTCCTAGGTGAGGGGTTTGCAACTGGTGCAATACAGAGTAAGGTAACTAGCTGTGATAATGATACTATGAACAAATTTGGGAAGGCCTGCATATTACAACATGGACCTTATAGTGGAAATATAAAAAGCATTATTCAGAGAAATTGGAATGTATTTAAAGCAGACAAAAGGATATGGAATATCGTGGGGAAGGAGCCACAGTTTGTACATAGAAATGGGCCCAATATGAAGTTTTTATTAGAGAAGAAATATATCAAGATGAATGAGAGGTGCAAAAGTAGGGGTACAACTAAATGTGGCACTTGTCAACAGTGCCAATATATAACAGGAGTACAAGAAGTGACCTTACAGAACTATAATAAATCAAGAATAATCTTTCAAAAGGGGAATTGCAGGTCCAAGAATTTGATTTATTTGGCTATCTGCACCCACTTCCCTTGTTTTTACGTGGGAAAAACCATTAGGTGCTTACGTAATAGGATTTATGATCATCAATACAGCATCAAAAAACATGACGAGAATAATGCTTTATGGAAACATATCAAATTTAGCAAGGATTGTATTAATTTTACATTTGGGATTTTGGAGGTTGTTAGTTGTAATGTAAGGGGAGGGGACATTAAAAAATGGTTAGTGATAAGGAAGTTAGATGGCAGGTTAAATTAAATGCTTCCACATATCCTGGAATTAATGAGCATGTCTCCATCAAACCCATTTTAGACAATTGTAGGTAAAAGGTTGCAATGTCTTGTTATTTTAAATGGAGTATAACAAGTTTAGGAGTTTTAAATTCAAGTTTTTAACATTTAAGTGACTGATTTTATTGGTATTCACTACACAGTATGTAGTGGTTTTGTTTTTGAAAGTAATAATGGAGGGTATTTGTTTTAGCACTAGCACTTTAAAATACTAATGAACGTGTGTCATGTGATGAATTACAATGCATTTAAGTAAGCAGTATTCATTGTATTATGTGTTCTGATGAAGTCTCTAGTGGATGAAAGCGCTTAACAGTTAAAAAGTATATCGGATTAAAGTATTTGTATTTTGGAATTTTTGGTGTCGTGCTGGTGCTTACTACTTTACTACTGAGACAGGAAGGAGTGTTGGTTTTGTTTTTTATTTGGTGGACTGTTCTCAGCTTTTACATTTAATTCTCAATCTTTTACCAGAAAGCAATAAATAAGGATCAAAAGCCTGCAGAAAACACTAAGCCAGACCCAGTAAACTAGTCCTGTCTATGGAAATTTGAGGAGCAGTAGATACATGCATAGTTTTCTATTTATTTTTGACAGAAAAAGAGGGTCAATAGTGTTATAAATGTCAGCAGTAGCTTCCCCAGATGTGGGCGCAACATTCTGACAAAACAGGGAAGCCTTCCCTATTCCCAATCCCAGGACCAATAAGAATGTCTCTCCTTTGAATATTGATGGGACCTCAAGAGTCACTGAGGATGTGGCTAAACCCTGGTTCATAGTGACTGTAGGCACTACACCAGAAGGATCCTGGGTAAAAAGATGAATGGTCTGAGATACAGCGAATGGCCATAGCCGAGTCACCCACCTGTGGCTGAGGCAAATTGCTAGCCTGCTGTAGTGGCAAAGGTTGTTTGCTTAACTTTTCTTTTTTGTGGCTGGAAGGACCACCCTTAAGACCAACTGTTTTTTCTGTGGTCAAGCTGAAAATGGTGCCTGTTTCCCAGAGAAAACAAGTGGCAAAAGCCAATAAAAAATTAAAGTCTTTAAAAGTCGACTTTTTCACACAAAAAACACAGTAAAAAGCACTTTAAAACACTTACCAGCCCTCAAAAGTAAAATGAATACAATTTCTTATAGTTTGGGTGTATGGAAGGTGCTCTGAAGATTTGGAAGCTGAACAGCTGTTATATCCGTGGCAGGATATAATGGCTCCCTGTTCAAATGTTGGTACACAAAATGCTGAGTGCTGGCAAGCCAAACAAAAGACCAAAAACATAGGAGAAGAGCGAATCCCGAAAATCACTCTTCTCCTTTAAACTTCTTTTTGCAAGGGGTGCAAGCCCCCCCTGCACCCCTCATTTTGGGGTCAAGCACTTACACTCCCTGAACTTATATATATCAACTTTGAGATTGCCATACTTCAGGGAGAAGGAGATATCTGAGAAATGGCATCTCAGTATATGTAAATCTGTTCTTTTGACCATTCAATCTCAGTGTTTTGGGACTTTCCGTAGTGTGTTCTGACATTTTAAGTGGTTACCAGATATAACCCATATAGGAAAGGCTACTGCAGCTGTGATCAATATGATGAACATCACTGGGCCTGAGGATAGGATTACATCACTGGGCTTGAGGATAGGATTAGGTGTTTGGAGATGCAGTCTCTGCCAATTTAGACCTAGTTGGATATTAGTTGTCACCCTTTGAGCTGTCACCATTAAGTCCTGCCTCAGAAGCTAGGGATAGCACTGGATAGGGACATGATTCAATGAGTCACTGTAGCATGGTCTGCATACAGTAGTTGCAGGCCTCCATCCTATTGTCTGTTATCTCCCCGTCAAGCTTTGTTAGCTCATGACAGGTGACAAAAGCATCATCTCCTGTATGCACTACTACTGGCAGGTGGCTATGTACCACCCTCCAGTGCAGGACTACCTGACACATGTGATTCAAGTAGGGCAGGAGGTGCGGTGGCAACTCTGGCAAGCTGGGACTCGATGTGCTCAGTGCCACTTGTGGTGGTGGTGTTGGTGCTGTTGTTGCCACTAGTGGAGAGACGACAGTGCAGGTCACTGTGCTACTGTATATAATAGTAGCAGATATGGGTAGGGGAAGAGACAAACAAAAATAATGAAACTGCATTCTTAACTATGTTTATACATTCACAGTGAAGCAAGATAACCTTTTAATCATAGGACTTACAAAGGTATCATCAATCTGCTTGCCTGAGTATTACACTGGATGGGGACTTAAGCCAAAAGTCATCCTCACATGCAGTCTGACATAAGATCATACTAACCACAGGAGATCTTTATCAGGAAAGCACATCTGTGTTAGTGGTCAGTGATGCTTTTTCAGTTTTTACAAGAATACATCTGAACATATGCATGAAAAACACACTGAGCACACAATTATAAATTTAAATCACAAGTGATGGACAAATGACAAATACATGTACTTTTCTGGGGAGGAAGATTTGAACCCATGGCTATCCTAACAGTCTCAGTGCTCATGCACTTAACATGAGGAATCACTTGTTCACATATACAAGGAGGTAGCATACATAAGCACATTTCTAACGTTGCACAATCATAGTAATTCTGTTAAGGTATGCCAGTACTGACATTTGTGGTACTGCTGTATAAAAGATATGCAGAAGTATTTTAATGACTACAACTGTTATTATGCAAACAGACATATCTTTCAGAACAGCAGGTATACTTACCCTGGTGATCTATTAAGTGCTCTACTCTGCTTCTATGCATCCCTCTCTTCATTTCAATCTCTTCAGGGGCTGGAAATATAAAAAAGGCATAATGAAAAATTGTATGGTGGCATGAATTGGCAAAGTATTTAGGTAATGAAAGGATGTATACTTGCAGTACTGAAGTGATGACTGTGCCGTAACTTCAGCCACCCATCTGCTAAGGAAGTTAAGAAAGTATCAACACCGGATGCCCCGGGTATGTAGTCCTACTTCATATTATCAGTACTTGCAAACCCTCCATAAAAAAGTCTCCAAATAGCTCTAAATGCTCTATAACAAGCTGTTATTGGAATGTTCCTTAAATCTGCCAGGCTTATGGTAAACAGGTACATTGGGAATACAAGTTCTAGGTCCACCTGCATGAGATATGGCCAGGTGTATTAATTGTAATAATATTTTTATATTTGTAAAGCTATCAGTTGTGTATGTAGTTGTGATGCTGGGTTCTACTTACACTACTTATTTGTTCGATTTGATGTAGTGTCAGGGAAATCTTTATCTGGCACCAGCATTGTGTAACTGCCCCTGTCTGATACCAGATGATCTGTTGCATTTGATAGTAATGGCTGGGATGAGCTAGCACAGTTAGGAGGTGCGAATGTGTATGCAGGGCACAGGGAGTTTGATCCCTGCATCCCCTACTCCCAGTATGGACACAACCTGTATCGATGCTGTTACCCAGGAAATCACAACCAGCTGAAAGTGGGCAGGTTCTTGGGGGCATTCTTGATCAGAGAAGTGTAGTCGCCCTCACATTAGAGATGTCAGCCCTCCCCATGAGGTTAGTGTGTTGGTAGCTACCACTGAATCTATGTGCAGGGTCATCATGGAGGCACAGGCTAGTCCCACCACAGCCATGGCAGACGTAGTGAGAGTGATCAAGGCTGTGCACACTGATATATGAGAGGGCATGACCTGTATGTCTGATTAACTGGATACACTGAATCACACATTAGAACATGCAGTGTCTTCCCTGTATCATCTGTCAGGAGTGAGGGGATGTTCTCATGGCCTTTCATCTGCTACACCCACAGATTTTAGCCATGCTGAGTAACTTTTGTGGATATAGCCAGTCATATACCACATCCACAGATGTTAGCGAACATAGCTGTAGATGAGAAAGATCCTGCTCTTGAAGCAGCACTCCCACAGCAGTATCAATTGTGGAAATGTCTACTCCCAGGAGAGGCTGTCCCTGTGGTTATGGTCGTCATCATCATGCCTACTCATCTTCTAGTGGATGTAGATCTAGGCTATGCAGCACTCTAACATTGAGGCAAGGTTATGATACTGTCTGTGCATCTCCTGGCAGCTCTCATGGGCAGTGGTGTGCATGGGAGGCTGAACCTCAAAGCAAAGGTAAGGGAAAACAGCTCTTAAACTTTACAAGAAAGTACTAGGAAGCCTGAAACTGATTCAGGCACTCAGGTCTTCTTGTCAGTAAGGAGAAATTAATCATAGGCACTAAACAGCCTATAATTGCAAAGTACCTTGCAAAGGTAAGGGAAAACAGCTCTTAAACTTTACAAAAAAGCACCTAAACAGGCATGTCCAAGGGTCAGCTTCCGGTGATTTCTCCTGTCCACCTGGTGAATCTGGGCATACTGGGGCAGTGCGGCAATTGCCTCATGTAAACAGACAGTCCTCTCCTCCTACCACCCAGCACTACAACCTGCGAGAGATGCACTTACATAGCCAAACTGGAAGCAAAGCTCTGTCCGGCCAAGATTCTGCTAGACAGTCAAGAGGAGAAGGTTAACACCTGCATTACACCTCAAACAACTCATAGCCCTTCAAAACCCACACCATCAACACCCACACATAGCAACACTAAACCCACATATGTGGAGGCCCTTAACATTAACCTACCCAAGCAACAAGGACCTCCGAAGCTGAAACACAAACAAACACCAGTCACAACCAAAGTGACACATAGCTCACAACACCAGTGTGCCACGCAGCAACAGCCCCTAAGGCAAGACAATGTACCCAACACTTTAGTCATAGGTGACTCTGTAGTCAGGCACACTGATGTCCCACTCACCTAGCTGAACAAGGAGAAAATTACAGTCAGCTGCCTGTCAGGTGCCAGGATCTGCCACATAACGCATGCACTCAAGTCACTCCACAACAAGTACAAATACGACTCTGTCATTGTCCATGCTGGAGTGAATGACTTGAGATGTACCTCCCTGGACTACATGAAAAGAGACATGGAAGAGCTCTTGGATCATGTGACCTAGGCAGGTATGACCCTAGCCCTGAGTAGCATCATGCCTTCACCCAGAATGATACCACAGTATAAGGGCAAAATGATTGACTTCAACAATTGGCTAAGCTTCTGGTGTCATTCAAAGGGGATCCAGTATTTGTCTGCCTGGGAGGACATGATCGACAAACCACAATGCTTTGCCAGAGATGGTCTGCACCTGTCACCCCTGGGATTCAGGTTACTGGCTAAAGCTCTTGCCACCCCTATAGTGCCTTTTTTAGGCAAGGTTCAAAGGATAAAACCACCACCGTAACAGATACAAGCATGCAAAATCTGAAGGTAATGCTACTCAATGCTAGAAGTCTAAACCTCAAAATGCACTCTCTCGGGGCACTCCTAAAAATGGAGAACATCGATATCTGTACAGTAACTGAGACCTGGTTCAAGGCTCCAGAGAGCACTCCTGCAATACCAGGCTACAATTCTTACCACATTTTTCGGCCACAAAACCAAGACCGAAACACTAAAGGTGGAGGAGTGTCCATATTCATCAAGGATATTCACACCTCCAGGCTAGTTGCCCAGCACAATGCATCTGAAATTCTCCAGGTGCAACTAACACTAGGTAAGACTGCAATCCAAATTGTAGCTTGCTACAGATCCCCCACCATGCCCCTAGATTCTCACTACACCTTTCTAAACATACTGAAAAATATTAAGATACAATCAACCACCCTAATACTGGATGATTTCAACTACCCTGCTATTAATTGGGAAAACTACTCGGGTACCAACTCCTTTTCCCAGCGGTTCTTGGAATTCATAAATTCCAACGCCCTGGATCAACTAATCCATTGTCCCACCAGGGGCTCCAATGGAATAAAGTATTGTTAGGAAGTTCAAGTGCCAAGTTATGCAAAAAAACTCCCTCACCAGCCTCAGTAAGAAGCTGAGATCCCTCATAAAACCCTCAAAAGCTAGTTACGAAAATAAAATTGCCAAAGATTCCAAAGACAACCACAAGGCATTCTATAGTTAAGTCAAGAATCTAAATGGCAATGCTCAAATCTGCTCTGAGCTACAACAGAATGGCATTAAATATACTGATCCCAAGGATATTGCCAGTATCCTGGCAGATCGATTTAGTGCCGACTTCACCCCCCACTCACCCCCTAAATGGCCCATCTCAATACCAAAAGATTGCCAAATTCCGATAATCACGGCCCCACAGGTAGAAACCGCACTCTCCAAAGCTAAGAATACAGCATCCATGGGACCATATGACATTCCAGGCTGTGTACTACATGAACTACAAAATGAACTGGCACCTCACCTAAGTGTCATGTTTAATCATAGCCTCACCTCAGGCTTCATGCCCACTGAGTGGTGCACAGCTACAGTTATCCCACTCCACAAGGGAGGATCTGCATTGGATCCTGGGAATTACCATCCCATCAGTCTAACAAGCCTGATCTGCAAGGGCATGGAACGCATTATCATGGAACTTATAAACAAAGACATTGGCAACCTTCAAACACTGGACCCCACCCAGTTTGGGTTTGTGAAGGGCCGATCTTGTCTCCTGAATCTGATTGACTTCTTCAAATCAGTCTCCAGAGCTGTGGACGAGGGTAAGGCGGTCCACACAGCCTATCTGGACCTTGCCAAGGCCTTCGACACCATCCCCCACTCTGGAATCATAGATAAACTTACTAAGCTGGGCATAAATCCCTATGTCACTCGATGGCTTGCCATCTGGCTTACTGACAGAACCCAGACTGTAAAAGTAGCCGACTCCAAATCCAGCTCCAGACAAGTGACAAGTGCAGTACCTCAGGGTTCAGTCCTGGAACCACTCTTGTTTGGCATCTACTTCTCTGAAGTACAGGCCATCACTAAGGGACTCTGGCTAACAAAGTTCACAGATGACTGCAAAATGGGAGCCATTATTGAATCCCCAAATGTTGTGGATATTCTACAAAAGGGCCTTACAGAAACTGATGCCTGGTGCCAGAGCCATGGGCCCAAGCTTAATGCCATGAAATGTATAGTTATTCCCTTTGGAAAAAACATGTACCCATGAATTACCACATAGGTGGCAGGACACTAAACATTGAAAGTGTGATGAGAGACTTAGGGACACAGGTGGACAGTGGTCTCACTTTCGATAACCACATCACCACAACAGTCAGGCAATCCTTCTATGTGGCACACCTCATCACTAAGGGCTTTTCATCCAGAAAAAAAGAAGGTCATTGTCCCACTGTACTCATCCCTCATTAGACCCATTATAGAGTATAATGCCCTGTTTGATATGTACCTCACAAGACATCTGCAACAGCTGGAAAGGCCACAGAAATACCTCACTAAAAGAATCACAGGCCTAAAGCAGATGCCATATGCTGACCGTCTAAAAAAACTCCAGCTATACTCTGTGGCATATCGTCTACTCAGAGGCAATCTCTGCTTAACATACAAGGCCATGTCAAACCCTGAGCTGTTGGACATGCTCCACTTAATGAAATCCCAATCCCTCAGAACCACACGCTCCAGGGATCTAAACCTTGTCATCACAATGAAAAAAACATGCTGGAGGGATAGGTTCCTGACCCAGAGACTCCCCATACTCTGAAATAGACTGCCCATGCATGTCAAGCAGAGCGCCTCCTTGGCCCTCTTCAAAAGGAACCTTGATGATTGGATGGGAGATAGGAAATTCACCCCAGGGATCATGTCAGTCACCCTGCTAGACAGGGGTCAAGAGAAGTAAATATTGTGGGAAGAAATATCCAGGGAATTGTTATGGCTAGGCTTGCATAGGTCCTAGTGCTGATAGCCTAGTACCAACCTATGAACCTATGAACCTTCTGTCATACATGCCCTGGATCTACCCAGTAGGCCAAGTCACAGTGTTGCCCCACTTGTTGAGGCTATGTACCTACACACACACACACACACACACACACACACACACACACACACACACACACACACACACACACACACACACACACACACACGCACACACACACACATACACACACACACACACACACACACATGTGTGCACATCCACACAAACACACCATACCGCACCACACCCACTGATCCTGACTCTTTAACATTGAAGCACCCCCTCCCAGGCAAGCTATCACAATACTCATTAATACACCTTTTTGTTTTGCTTCACCCCAGGACTCACACTCACTTGCCTGTAAAAGAGTTGTACTCCTCTTTTCCCTTCCTGATTTATGCAAATGATAACTATGCCTTTGTTCATTGTTTCTTTGGTTGTCTATGCCTGATGCACAGTGTGACCAGCCCATGACTGGGTAAGCACAGACTGGTATTTTTGTGTGCATCATTTTTACTGTATCATTGTGTTTTAAAGCTATGTGCAATATGATGCCTTTTCACTAGTGTCACAGCATACTGTGCGTGCCTCCATCAGGCATGATTGTCCCCTCCTGCTGACTCGTCCTCTGACTCTTCATTTGTGTCAGTTGCCACAACCTGTTGTGCTGGGAACTGCAGTCCCTGCAAGGGGCCACCCTAATTTAAATGTTTCCTTAGTATCACATTATATTGTCCAACACACACACACACAGTCAGTATATTTGCACACATGATGGACTCATACTGCAAGGCACCAGCAGATGTAACCAGGCAGTGGAAGCTTGACTTTAGCAGCCCAAACAGATGCTCTGTAATATTTCTTGTTTGCAGTAGTGCCTGGTTGCACCCATGGTCAGTTTGATTGTGTAGATTTCTGATGGGTGTCATAAGCCAAGTTTGTTAGGCATATCTGGCATGACCCACAACATTGCCCTTGAGGAAGTCAGCCATTGCAAAGTGTTGATTAAGATCACAGGTATGATTAGTGAAAACTGCATGGATGGCCTGCACACACATTGTAGATGTTATCCTGTTTGTTACAGACTACCTGGCAGTTGATGGAATGATACCCTTTGTGGTTTACATACCTCCTTCCCAGTGCACCAGGATGTGCCTTTATTTTAGTTTTGGTTTAGTATATGCCCCCAGTGTTGGCTCACTTCTGTGGGTTAAGGGGAATCCACATATGTTCTCCCATGCGCTGCTGCATAGCATAGAGGAAATAAGAGTATTCTCAATGCAGGTGCCTGATGTACCCCCACTGAGTCCTCATTAGGTCACTGAAAGGTCCCTGTAGCTAATATACTTAAAGCCTCACATATCTTAATATTATTATCCACTGGAATAGATAATCCATTACACTTGCAAGGCTGCAGCCAAGGCAGACACGTCCACAATTTCCTGCATGGTGTCCCTGTCCACGTGGTACCGGTCTAGTGTGTACTGGTGGTCCTGAAATGTTAAGCGCACTTGTATGACCCAATGTCTTTGGGAGTAATGTCACACACAGTTGATTGCAGCAGCTGCTATGTCAACCTGTTACAGATCCACAATTACAGTAGCTGTGATGACCCCTAACATGGTACACTACTTTACTCTGCCTGAATATCCTGAATATGAACCTTTGGTTGTGTACAAACCTAAAGTGGGTACAGAGTTGGCAGGCAGCATTTAAAGGTTCTTGAATCACTCCATCACATTTTTTGTCTCATTAGCATACATATTTTTTTCATTACACAGCAATTAACATACAGTATTCATGATCATTTTATTTTGTCTGGCTGCTTCATGCTGCTGGGTTTTTCTGAATCACACCCACCCTCTGTGTGACTGCTCATCACACAAATTTGTTTACCACACTGCAGCAAAGTTTCTGAATCTAGACCTTTGCCCTGTTTATAAGGGAGTTAGAATACTTTTTTATATAATTGATATGATTTGCTTCTTTTATCACAAGTCATTTTGAATAGTTATTTAAAGTTTTACTTGCTGCTGTGCACTTAGTTATGAAGAAGTCTAATTCTTTGAATATGAAAGCATTTAACTTCACTCCAGGGATTGTTTTTTCTTCTGCTTATTTGATGTATAGTAATTGTACGTTGATTAAATATATTGGAGCAGCTGCAACAGGAACCACACAAAGTACCCCCCCGGGTAAACAAGTATACAACACCCTTGTTTTTTTTTTCTATAGTGGATTTGCACCAGATAGTCATGCTCTTATGTAAAGGTATGGTGTCCAGGTCCAGGGATGAAATAATTCTTCTGTGCTTGGCTCTTTCATCAGGCTAATCATTTCATATAATGTTCCATTCAGTATGTACCTGCCCAAACACTTGTCACAACTGGAGTGACCACAATGCTTTCTCGGTAAAAAAAAAAAACAAGGGCCTAAATCGCAAAAAACTATGCAGCCTATCTCAAAATCTTGTCCCTCTTCTCAGTATCACACAGACTACTAAGAGGCACGCCCTGTCTTATGTATAGAGCCTCAACAGATTCTATCCTGTCAGATGTTATAAGTCCAATGATATGTAAACTCCCACGTAAGGGGCCTCAGTCTTTTTTGCAACATAAATAGGAAAAGTCGGTGGGATAGGCATGTTTCACAAAGAATAGATCTTCTGTGCAACCATCTTCCACTACACGTAAATCAAAGTTCTTCTCTTACTCCATTCAAATGTAATTTGGATGGATGGGAAACCACAAATTTAACCCCAGTTTAGCACTGATTTCCCTCATGGATGCGGCCACAAGTACATGTCCCAGAATATCCTTGATTTGCTGACCTGTGGGTTGTTTGTATGCAAAATATAAAGGCTAAAAACTACCATATGAATGTATGTCTAGGCTTCTTAATAACAGACCAAGTACCTGTGAACATTTGAATGTTTAAGAAATGAGACCACCTTATATATCTCTGTTTGTCTATATAGATAGAGATATATACATTTTTATTATTATTTGGCTATTATACAGAATGAGCTATTCCCACTGAAACAAAGGAAAATAGGAGGGTAAAACTGATATTGGTTAACAAGGGACATCAAACACCACCTTAGGCAAAGAAACAAGGTCTGGAACAATTGGAAGAAAAATCCACTTGATGAAGGACTTCATTAAACAGACATTCAATTAAGAAAACAAGACTACAGATAAAAAGCAAATAAAACCAAAGCATGCTTGCTTAGAAGGTAAATGCTTATCACTTCCTCCTGCCCTTGACTATATTGGAAAACCATTAAAAAAACTAACAAGTTATATAACTGACATCTAGCCCAACTAATGACCTCAGTCTAACTGACATTGAAAACTTCTTTATATCTGTTGCTTGTATCCCTTTTTTACCAGATGTATATATATATATATATATATATATATATATATATATATATATATATTTATAGTCACAAAAGGAAATACTGCCAGCCAGGCTATCTGGAATTTTGTTAATAATTATATGTCATTTGTGAATATTAATATGATTTATATAGGTGGGTGACAGAAGGAGATACTGCCAGCACAGCTATCTGTAATTTTATAAATAGTTATGTCATTTGAGAATGTCAGCAGAGTGCAATTGCTTGTGTTACCACTATATTAGAACTGTATGTTGTCTGTATATCAAGTTGCTGGTACAGAAGTGTGTGTGTAAAGTAGTGAGCTTAAGGATGTGTCCACAGTGTACCCTAGTGGGAAAGAACAAATGTATGTAAACTATTGTACCTGTGTAATGTATATGTTTTAACAGTGGAAACTAGAACTTAGAGGGTTAACTTGCAAAACTTTAAGAAAATAGTTGAAGTTAAATTGTTTTATAATTTTGCTGTAAAAGTTAGTTTCAGTGCAGCAAGGAAACAGGATGTTTAAAACTAGGGAGCCTTCTGCACTGTTCTGTAAATGTTTTATTGTTTTATGTCTGTAGCAGCTGCAAACATCTGAGGGCTATGTGTTTTTCACAGGGAGATGCTAATGCTGGCAGTTTCTAGCAATTGTTGTTTTTGAGCCTGGGATAGTCAGGTGACCAAAAAGTGATGTCTTGCTGCAAGTATCTCAGCAGTAATATTTGATATTAATTTAAGAACTCTCTGAGAGAGAGATGGGGCATTTTGTATTTGTCTTTGACCTGACAACATCCACTCATCACCTTTGTACTTGCCTTGCTGTCAGTAAGTTAACTAGGGTACAATAATTTCTGTTAGATTCAGTTAGGACAATAGTAAAGACTAGTTTAGATGACTTCTGTATTTATTTAAAACTGTCCTGTAATGTTGTTTCAAATATTTCCTTTGATTTTGAACTCTGATGTCACTGTGAATACATATTTAGTGTTGTCTAGTTCTTTTATTATTAATATTAAATATATTTAAACCTTTCAATTGTGGCTGGTCTGTTTAGAGATATTTAAGCTCTTAGCGTACTTGCATATCTGTTTGGTGACACTTTACAGCCCACTCCTAATAGCCTTGCTCTTGGTCAAACTACCATTTGGATTAATAGAAACATTATACAGTAAGATTGGACACCCTTTGCTAAGGGCCTTAAAGTAGATTATAAAGATTTGGCTAGTGGCAGTGATAACTATCGTAT
The DNA here is from genome assembly GCF_019279795.1 of Protopterus annectens. Classification (NCBI taxonomy): domain Eukaryota; kingdom Metazoa; phylum Chordata; order Ceratodontiformes; family Protopteridae; genus Protopterus; species Protopterus annectens. Next base: position 435,782,354 of record NC_056732.1, on the reverse strand, counting down.
AGTCTGGGCAGAAGGGGGCATAGCTAGTAAACTTGTGTCAGCCTTTCCCAGGTATGTGTGTGTGTTTGTGTATAAATCAAATCTCAAAATGTGTGTGTGTGTGGGTGTGTGTGTTTGTGTCAGCTACGTGGGCAGAGGCACAAAGCACTGGTTGGACAGAGAGGGTGCTGGTGGTTTTAGCTTGACCACTCAGCTGAGATCTCAACTCTAGCTGTTTCAGCCTTATTGGGGATCTGGAGAAAGAGGGAGAAACCAGTCCCAGACTGACTGTCTTAAGGGAAATTGCACTTTACTGTGTGTGTAATTGTCATCCTCCCAGTGTGTATGTACCCCACTGCTGCCAGTGGTGAGGATTGAGGCTCCTTGATTACTGGTCAAGTTTTTTTGGAGTGTCTCACACACACACACGCACACACACACACACACACACATATATATATATATATATATATATATATATACATATATATATATATATATATATATATATAGCCATGGTGGTAAAGCGGTAGCATTGCTGCCTCACAGCAAGAGGTTCTCCCGTTCGATTCTCAGCTAGAGCACCTTCTGTGTGAAGTCTGCATGTCCTCCTCATGGTCAAATGGCGTTCGAAAGACATGCGTGAATGGGCATGCCTTCGTTGAAGGTTAGGCGTCGGGCTGGCACCTTGGCACCGTAAAAATCTACTGCCAATCATTAGCGGACCAAAGTTCCGCTGTGACGACCCCTAACCGGGAAAAGCCGAAAGAAGAACATATATATATATATATATATATATATATATGTATATATATATATATATATGTGGTGTGTGTGTGTGTGTGTGTGTGTGTGTGTGTGTGTGTATATATATATATATATATATATATATATATATATATATATGTATATGCATCTTCTTCTTCTTCTTCTTCTTCTTTCGGCTGCTCCCGCTAGGGGTCACCACAGCAGATCAACTGTTTCCATTTCTTCCTGTCCTCTGCATCTTGCTCTGTCACACCAACCACCTGCATGTCCTCTCTCACCACATCCAAAAACCTTATCTTAGGCCTCCCTCTTTTCCTGTTACCTGGCAGCTTCTTCCTTAGCATCTTTTTCCCAATATACTCTGCATCCCTCCTCAGCACATGTCCAAACTAACGTAATCATGCCTCTTTGACTTTTTCTCCAAACCTTCCAACCTGGGCTGACCCTGTAATATACTTATTCCTAATCCTGTCCATCTTCGTCACACCCAATGCAAATCTTAATATCTTCAACTCTGCCTTGTCAAGCTCTGACTCCTGCCTGTTTGTCAGTGCCACTGTCTCCAACCCATATAACGTAGCTGGTCTCACTACCCTCTTGTAGACCTTCCCTTTCACTCTTACTGGTAATCGTCTGTCACAAATCACTCCTGACACTCTTCTCCACCCACTCTATCCTGCCTGTATTCTCTTCTTCACCTCTCTTCCACACTCACCATTACTCTGAACTGTTGATCTGAAGTACTTAAACTCATCCACCTTCGTCACCTCTACTCCCTGCATTCTTACCATTCCTCTATCCTCCCTCTCATTCACACACATATATTCTGTCTTAGTCCTGCTGACCTTCATTCCTCTTCTCTCTAGAGCATATCTCCACCTCTCCAGGGTCTCCTTCACCTGTTCCCTATGCTCACTACAGATCACAATGTCATCTACAAACATCATAGTCCACGGGGACTCCTGTCTGATCTCGTCTGTCAACCTGTCCATCACCATTGCAAATAAGAAAGGGGTCAGAGATGATCCTTGATATAATCCCACCTCCACCTTAAACGCATCCACCACTCCCACCGCAGACCTTATATATATATATATATATATATATATATATATATATATATATATATGGGTCTACTTTGATTCACTGAAAACTCATTTCATTGAATTTTAATTCACCCTCAAAAAAATTGCTGAAAGCTCAAATCACTGAAAACTCATTTCACTGAATCACATTTCATTGAATGTAAGTTCTGTTGGGCAAATAAAATGTATATGCCCTTTTCCCCACTGTAGTGTGATCCTGGAGTTAGAATATATAGTTAGGGGGGTGTGGGGGGGGTACAGCCACCCACATTGGGGGGTGTGGGGGGGTCTTTTATATTTATGAATCTCATTTCACTGAAAGCTAACAATATAAAACCAAAAGTAGGTGGGGGACTATGCCCCCCACACCTCCCAGTGTGAGGGGCTGTGCCCCCCACACACCCTAACTAAAGGGCATATATGTTTTATTTGCCCAACAGTACTTACATTCAGTGAAATATGATTCAGTGAAATGAGTTTTCAGTGATTTGGTGTGAGTGTTTTGAAATTCACTGAAATGAGTTTTCAGTGAATCAAAGTAGACCCATATATATATATATATATATATATATATATATATATATATATATATATATATATATATATATATATGTGTGTGTGTGTGTGTGTGTATGTGTGTGTGTGTGTGTGTGTGTGTATGTGTGTGTGTGTGCGTGTATGTATATGACTGGGCAAAAAAAAAACAGACACCAAAAAAACAGTTTTCCTGCCAGCTTTACTTAGAATGGTAGTTTTCCTTATAAAAACCACTAGTTCACAGTTTGAATCCTTCTGTAATCACATTGTACAATAGGCACAATACCATAGCTACTCAAATACTCTTTAATAAAGCCAGTACCTAAAATTTCCAATCTAAATAAGCCTCAATATTTCTGAGAAGTTTCATATTTCTGTCCAATAACCAATACTCTTGAAATTAATTTATAAACAAATCATTAAAACATATTGCAGCCTGTAGACTTTTAGCTGATACACAGCATTGATTTAGAGAAAAGTTCAATATTGTGACTACAATTTGTAAGGTTAATGATATGATTTATAATAATATGAATGGAAGCATATATACTAGAGGATTATTCATTTGCAAGACAAGAGCTTCTGAATCTTCATTGCTAAAAAAAAATAGAAAGCTTTAATTTTGTTGTAGATGTAATCAACTGCCTTTTGTGATTAATTAAAAGAAACATTTTGAAATAATTGCTAACATATTCATTTCTGATAGATGATTATTCACCACAATAGTCGACCAGGTCTCCTTTCTTGGGCCCATACTTTTCTTTCTATATGTAATAATTTTAGAACATATCTGCCTAATCTTACTCAACATGTACACATATGATATTCTAGTTATTAGTTCAGCTGCCTTATTTTGCCTTATTTATATACTGACAAAACTCCAGCCATGATTTTTGCAACTCCTTAAAGATGTCATATCTCTTACTTTGAGGGATCCACTAAATAGTTCAAATAAACAGGTTAATGAACATAAATACTGTCACATGCTACTAGACTCTACTCTGACATTTAGACCACATACTGAAATGTCAGTTGACAAAGTACTATATCAAGTAAACTAGGATTTCTATTAAAAGCAAAGAAAGCATTCACTGAAAATGTATCACTACCCAAGATAAAATATGATTTAATTATAGAAACATTAAATTATTTTCAAAATATAGGTTTAGTTCAGAAAACTATCAACAAAGTATGCACATTTATATCCCCTGACTGATGCTAAAGCCCACCATTGTTGTCTATGACAGAAAAGTATGTGGCTGACAGTCACAGGATGAGTGTCACCATTGTGCTCAACATTTTTTTACTCCTCTTTTTTTCAAACTTTTCGTAAGGACATCCCTTGTAATGACAAACAATGAAAACCATGAGGCAGATGTTTTCCCCCTAAACCCATCCTAACCTGTTGGAATAGCCGGTTATGACCATTTTGCATTAACCAACATTTTCATCCTTCAGCTTCTTCAACTTCAGTTTTGTTACAATGCTTATTTCCTAAGCACTGTTAAAATCATCAAAGAGAAGTGCATACTGTAAAATGAGAATGATAACATCTTGCAAAATAATGCAGGTCTATTAATATATTTGACACTCTGAGCACCAAAACAGATAAGTAATATGAAAAGAGTAAGATGTTTAAGCTGACATAGCAGCATGATTGCAAAATGAATTCTATCCTGCTGAATTTACAAATTAATGTCCCAATGCTTTCACAAAGTGCAGTACATATAGTAGGTATCAGTCAAATTTCACTACTTTTAAACACCAACAAAATTCAGCAGTGGCAGGGGAAGCAGATCCAATGATCCATAAACATCCCTTCATACCATGTTGATTGCAGTTAACCAGGGCACCATCACAGCTACTCTCTGTCTGGCTGTCTGCACCCACCAGACATAGCCTTAGAGAACACATACCTTGGTCCTTGAAATGCATGGCCAGTAAACATCACAAAGTCCAGTGTCCTCAAAACTAATCTATAAGACCAAAGGATCACACAAGTGCTGTGACAATGAGACACTGAAACTCACCAAACGTCATCAGACAGCTTGGATGAAAATGATGCAAAGTCGAAGTGTAAGTTAATCTTATAAAGTTTTATACAATCCTTTAAAAGCACAAAGTGCTCCAAGTCTAACAAAAATTAGCATAGGAAAAAAATGATCATCTGTAGGTAGCCAACACCAACATCTTTAGATATGTATAAAATATTCCTTCCAGAAAAAATGTAGATATGTATAAAATATTCCTTCCAGAATAAATGTAGAAATTATCTCCTCAGTGAAAGAAATACTTGCACATGAGTTTCTCCCTCTTACACATTTCATGGTGTATTAACCTCCTTATGCAGAATTTGAGATAGTCCAATTTTTCAGGTTATCTTCATTTGGGCACAGTGTATACTATCTTTGATAAGGGTCTATATTATAACCGCAAAACCTCACATACGCATATACAGAAATGTCGACACATATTGAGCGAACCGCAAAAACACCAAACGTCCTGAACTGTGAAATTCAAAATGTCGAATCGGCATAGTTGGCCAACCCCACCGCCTGCTACATACTACCTACCCAAACAAAATAAATAATCCACATACAAGCCACGGTGGTGCAGCGGTAGCATTGTCGCCTCACAGCAAGAGGTTCTCCCATTCGATTCTCGGCTGGAGCACCTTCTGTGTGGAGTCTGCATGTCCTCCTCGCGGTCGAGTGGCATTCGAAAGACATGCGTGAATAGGCGTGCCTTCGTTGAAGGTTGGGCGTCGGGCTGGCACCTCGACATCATAAAAATTGACTGCCAATCATTAGGGGACCGGAGTTCCGCTGTGGCGACCCCTAACCGGGTAAAGCCGAAAGAAAAACAAGAACATACACGTAACAAAACCCTACTTCTAACCCTAAACTAAAGCTTACATATGTTACTGTGTATGCACTTACTTTAACCCACACCCTAACCCTAAGGTCCATAACTATTGCACAACTACATTAAGAAGCTATACCCAAACAAAATAAATAATCCACATACATACAGTTAATAAAACCCTACTTCTAACACGAAACTAAAGCTTACATATATTACTATGTATGCACTTACCTTAACCTGCACCCTAACCCTAAGGTCTGTAACTATTGCACACTTACCTTAAGGAGCAATACCGGAGAAGGGCCAAGTATGACAATTAGACATTTCGAATTTTGCACTTCAGGACATTCGGTGTTTTCGCGGTTCCCTCAATATGTGTCGACGTTTCCATATTCGTGCAACTGCGGTTTCACTGTTGTAATATGTAACCCTTTGATAATCCCTGCACCTGTACATGATACTACCTTTCCTAATCTACTACAACTACAGTTTCATCAGTTTAATTACTCACTATTGCCTTGTTGTACAATCAGTCTGCCTGTCATGGAACATCTCCTTACTCCTCCTTGTTAACCATTGTGTGTGACACTTTCGTTGTTTTTTCATCCAGATCCTTGCTTCTTTTTTCTCTATAAACTTCCACAACCCCCTCTTTCCAAGATTTAGCTATCATACACCTCACTTCGCTGGTGAGTAGTTCTAGTCTTTCATCTCCAGCCCATCCCTTCTCTATCATGTACCCTAAAAAGGTACAAATCATACCAACCTGGAATCTTCTTCCCCAGTAATTTACCTCAGACCTTTGTTGGCTCCTTCATAGCGGTACAGCCTCCATAAATATCTACCACATGTGCATCTGATCCACAGCTTCCTCCTCACATCTTCAACACTCTGAATGGATATCATCCTTCTTGGTGTATCTTTACAGGTGTTTTATACCTCTTGTGTGTCACTGTTCTATACTGACCCCCACAATCATTTTCATTATTGCTAATTTTCCTTTCCAAAACTTGTCTTCTGCCCATATTGTATACTCTTTACTTCACTGATCCCCTCACATACACTCTCCCCCAACTGCCTATAGCTGATACAAAGTTTCTCTTTTTTACCTGGATCCATTTTGTTTTTAAAGCAAAACCTCCCTCACAATTCACTGTCGTTCTTCCTGTACTAGATTCATTATGCTTATTCTTGTTCTTGTATGGGTTTTGTGAATGATCTGGTTACTAGCTCTATGCAACAGCCAGTCTCATATTTTTAAGTATTGTTTCTCTTTGAGAACTTAGAAGGATATCATTTATTTAATCATTCATCTCTTAGGTCCCTCAACTTTCTATTGCCATTCCCAGATTACCAGGCTCCTCCCCAACTCCATAGGGCTGCTCAACTGTAGAGCCCTATTAATTCTGTCCCACTCATCTGTGAACTGCAGTTGACATCCTAGCAACTTATGAATCATTTTATCCCAACTATCCTCAGCCTTTCTCATTGCCTTATAAGTCCCAAGCTTCCATCTCTTTTCCCAAGCAACCCATTTCCAGATTTCATTATGTATACCTCTCAGCCTTTGAACAATATTCGTAGTGGTCACATAGCCTCTAAAATTTGGCCTACCGATTCTCCAGCTTTCTGGTGAGGCATGAGTCTATCTTTTGTCACAAACTAGTTGGATATCTCCTATAAGCGTACTAAGTGGGCTGATTTGTATATGCTGCCCAAAATAAAATACATGGGTAAGTATCTCTCTATCAACCATTTCTATTCTCCCACAAGTGTGGCAAATCTTCCTGTCCATGCATCCTACATTTCAACAAAATTTATGAGTATGTCAGTAATTCATGAACAATCTGCCTTTAATAATACCCACTTGCTCATTCTGTACTAGTCTCAGAAGGATGTTCACCAACCTTGCTGTCAAAATTCGGGCAAACACTTTGATATCTTCATTGCAGAGAAGTATAGGGCGACAATTTTTGATGTCCATCTCTTTCCCTTGCTGTTTATAGTACGATTGCTGTAGCTTCTTTCATAGATTTGCTTAATCTCCCTTTTTCTATAATGTCATTGAACAGATCTGTCATTATATGCTGACCTGAAAGCTCAGTCTTTTGTAGAAATCAATAGGGTATATATCTGTACCCTCTTTCAAACATCTAATGACCTCATTCGCCTCCGATGTTCCTATAGGCAAATTTATTCTCTGCTGGTCCTAATGTTAAAACACTTATTCTTTCCATTTATAACCTAATGCAACTTGGAAGTTTTATCTTTTAGAAAGCTCAGGGTAATAACATGAAAATCATGTCCTTATTTGCTTGTTAGTATGGCTTTCATCTCTCCTTTTGTTCTCCACTGAAATGATCCAAGCTTTCTTTCTCTGATCCTTGATTCATCACATCAGCATCTTGATGCTTGTCTGTCTCCTCACCCACCATCTTGCCCATCTTCTCGGTAACTCGGCTTTTATTTTTGATTCCTCCTATTCTTTCAACTTAACCCTTATGGGCACTTGCTCTGCCCTGTTTATACCCTGAGCTTCTACTGCTCCTTCTTCAATGCATCACAGCTCCCTAAGCCTATCATCTAGGGCACTGTCTTTCTACATGCTTTCTTTTTTTATTCTCCCTCTTCTAGCTATAATCCAGACATCTTTTACCCCATTCCATTCACAAATTCCCAGTGTGCACTTGGCATTTTTATTTAAGTCTGTCATCACCCTAATTATTTCCTGTGTCCATTTGATACAATTTCTCCTCATCCAGTGCCGAGGATTCCATCTCTATCCACCTACCATCCAATTTACTAGATCCAAGGTCATCTTAACAGTGGCATGATTTGTTAAGTTTCTTTCTTCACAATAATTAGCTGTGATTTCCTCCAATATTTTCTCACTGCCAATTATCTGTCCACCCTACTAGCCTGTTTTCTTTCATACCTTGAAAATATATATTTTGCCTCTCCTAGTCTTATATCTTGCCATACTTCTAATAGCTTCTCCTGCCTCTTCCCTTTAGGTCAGGATTTTTCACTGTACTTGTAAAATTCAACTGCTCTAAATTTGCTATCTTTTGTGGGTTCTAACTCCATATTGAAGTCACCCTCTTTCTTTAGTGCCTGTGAATACTTTAGCTAGTCATCTAAATATTTGGGTCTGTCTGCAGTGGGCCTATGGAAAGTGCTCTTGACCAATCCTATGTCTCCTATCAGCTATGATATATACCTATGGATCTATGGGTCACTAAGGCTCTGATCAGGACCGCCCCAGCTGGTGAGCACATTTTCCACTGCTACTATCAGCATGGTGACCAATGAGCTTGGAGATCCATCCATCTGGTGAGTCAGAAATTTACATCTTGAGTTTACCCAAAAACAATGTTAATATCACCATACTGGCTGAAATACACCTAATTTCTCCCTTAACCACTGCCCTGTCCTGCATGGAATACACAGTTCACCACATACCTCATATATGCTGAAACTCATTCAGGGTACAAGCCCAGCAGTTTACTGCAGCTAATAGTGATAGAGCATATAGTATTCTGCTGGTTTAACAGACATTGTACATAAATGTGCATTCACCATGAAAATTCACCATAGCACAGCTGAACATTTTCAAATACTGTCAGACCATTTCATTACCATACTCTCTTGTACCTTTTCAAGTATACAGGCTCAAAACTGCCAAGATCCCTGCTGCGTTGGCATCTTAGCTCCTCTGTTTCCAAGTTACACATGCAATTCTATTAACAAAATAGCAAAAAAGAATACAATAGTAGATACTAGAACACTGATCCACAGGATGGCTCCTCCTTTTATCTGCAGCTACTGGAGTTCCTTGTGTGCCATGCTGGTATTCCTTTACATATTTTTTGTAATCAAGCAGGTGTAAAAGCATCACCTTTTACTGACTTCCAAGAAATGTGCTGACTTAATGCTTGGGGTGAACTGATTGACTAAGGAAGTAGGCACACACTCCTAGTATGGTGTACGAGTTCATAATCTGCACCACAGAAAGGTGCTCTTAACAGTGATGTGGAAGCTTAAGATAAAAACAGTCAAAATAGAGAAGAAGGACAGATGATCCTATCTGTAGACCCACAGAGGTGGGTCTAGTAATAGATCAATTTATGTGTCAGTTATTCTCTTCTCTATGACAGCAAATGCACTACATATGAACCTTGGTTCACAAAGGGTATTATCTACTTAACAATTCCTTCTTAATTTGCCAGTCAGAACTTCCATCTGTGGACACTCCTCTAGTAGTCCAGGAGCCAGTGTAGAAACTGGTGTTGGGCCAGGAATAGCCAGTGACTAACAGTGTTTTCCTAATGAGTATTTTAGAGCATCGCAGGTGGCTATGATGTACATGCATTAGACAAGTGTACACCAGACAAGTGTAGACCCTTCAGTGAAACCGCACCTAAACAACTTTTTTTCTGTCAGTAGACTTTCTTTTAATTATATTTTTGTCCAAAAAGACAGATGAAGTACTGAAGACAGTACTAGACTTAGACTGTACCACACTTGCAGATACCTTCCAGTACATAATTAAATCCAGAAGGCCTAGACTCCCTGTCTCTTTCTTCTTAAAAAAAATGATAGGTTAATTATACATTGTCCTTGCAGACAGACAGGATTTGTATGATTTCCAACTTCAGTATGTATAACTGCCCTTACTCATAGTGTACAGTTGCAGCTGTTGATACCCCTTCACTTTACAGAGAATCTAGGGTGGTGGTCAGGGTTGGGAAGAGGCTGTACACTTCTTACAGTCTGGCTATAAGCTGTGAGCTCTAGTTCTTGTTCTGCAGAGTTTGATTCCTACAACCATCATTTGCCTACTGTGTGAGCTTGAGCAAGTCACTTAAGCAAATAGTGCTTGGTTCCCTGGATTGCAAGCCTGTGAACTCAATAATTATGTATCATGTGATACACTATCAGAGCTCTGTTTTATATCATGTAATGATTCTATTCAGGAACTTAGTATTATAGACACAGAAGATACAACTTTTAAGTCTAAGTCAGCTGACAACAAAGATACCCATATCATTATGTGCACTTATAATTTGTTGCTAACTGTGTGAGCAGCTGTCAAAGGGGTTACAGGTGTCATTCAGGCCAAATATCTTCCCAGATAGTGCTAAGAGTGAGATGTTGGATAACCATTTAATGAACTGAAATTGGTTTATATCCTTGAAGATATTCTGATTGAACTTGAGAGAAAGCTTTCTCAAGAAGTTCCTACTTGAAAGTTAACATTCTTAAGAAAACACCAGCCCATTCCATCAATGAAGACAGAGGTGGAAATGCAGACTCATAAAAAGTATCTGCTGTTATCTGAAAAGCCATTTAATTGGAAAACATTCATTCATTTTGGGCATATTTCAACACTACTGGTTTACATGCCTGAATAATTTTTGCCATTTCAAAAGGTTATACTGGAGAGTTTTGACAAATCCTCGGTTCTTTCCATCAGACACCAGCACTGGAATTGTTTATAGCTCTCTCATCAACTTCTCAAATTTTATGCTACAAACTGTGCCTACATTTAGAAACATCACAGGCTTTCATTGAATGTTCTTTGTGGTTCTAAATATCAGACATTAAAAGCAAGTGCTATTTCTGGTTCATTTCGCAGTTTACTTCATTAAACAGATTCCATATCTGTTTCTTATGGAACACCAGCATTTCTGCATGACAGACGTGTAAGTAGATGATGATGACTGCATGACTATTTAACCTTACCAGCCTATAACTACCAAACAGTTTCAGTCTTCAAGTGAAAGATCTCCCTTTACAGTTTACTGCCCCTCAAATGTCTAGATTTTCACAGAATGTTCAGAAATTTGCCTCATATTTTTCGTCTCTTCCTCAAAAAAATTGTTTTCTGGATTTTTGTGGCAAATCAGTGAGGACTGAATTCCCTGTATAATGACAGCCATTTGAGTTTCAGACCTCAATATCCTTCAGAAAATGTATGTAATACCTTTTATTTCAACAACTTTCTAAGTTTATAATATATTTAAAATGTGTCCCTATTTCTGGGGCTTTGTCCCCCCATCAAGATTTTTTGTGCCAAGAGGTTGCAAGCTATGCTGCCCACCCCTCCATTTCTCCTGTGTACTGCACCTTTTCTTATCTCAGATTTCAACACATAGCAATTTTTCCTTAAATGGACAACAGTCCTTTAACTGTATCCTCGTGTCTTCAGCTACTTCAACATCTAAATGTGGTGGAAAATGTTTTCTGTTTACTCTGCATGACATTAAAGCTGTGGAAGTCATAGATAAATATGTGTGAATGTCAGACTTCCAGAAATTTCAAAATCATAATTGATTCTGGCATCAAAAATAACTAGGGAAAGTGAACTCTAATTGTCGAAAAAAGAAAACAGAACCGGTCACAATAACAATAACAACTGATTTAATGTATTTAAGATATTTTATAATCAAAACAAATTTAAGTGCTTTCATCCAGAATATAAAATAGAGACTTCCTCAAAAAGAACTATTCAGAAGTTGTTTGGGAATTATTTCTACCTCTGAATTGTCACAATACAGATATCAAAAAATCACCCCATCCTTTTAGATATTTAGTCTCAAAATCCTGTCATTCTGAATTTTGTCACATTAGAAATCAGCATGTTTCCCAAAATGCCCAGATAATGCTTTCTCAGAGAATTTCATTTATTGGCTTAGTTTTTGATTTCTGTGTAAAAAATGTAAAGCTTTGGAAATGTTTGTCTTTATAAGCTTCATGCACAACTAAATATCTTATACAAAAATGTGTATCTCTTAATTCCAGTATTGCAGTCATGTATTGCCTAGGTACCAAACCCAAGGTTGTAATGCAATGAAAGTACAGTGAATGTTACAGAACATACTAAAACAATGAGTAAAAAGGTCACACAGACAAGCCAATCAGTAAAAACCAAAAGAAAAATTTAGCCAAGCTAGAGTTTCCACTGTGTGATTCCTTAAACCTTTTTACTCATTTTTTTTAGTTTGTTAGTTGGGATATTTGCAGACACCCTAATGGTTATGGACATCTGCTGGGTACGACAACCCTGTGTTTCTAAAGGTTAGCCAAGCAGTCCATTTATGCTGTGCCGATGAAGCCATAAGAAGGCTGAAGCATGCATGTCCACAGCTAGTGGGGTTTGGCTTTATTGGCCTGACTTTGTCTATAACCGACTTAAAAAAATGTCTTGGGCATTCAGAACTGCCATATAGCTGAAACACCTGATGTCCTTAAAGGGTCAATTGCATATATCCCATGTGACTCTAGACAAGAGGTTTAAGGAATCACACATTGAAACTATAGCTTGGATGTTACAGAACATATGTAATTAACCCATAGTTCTCTGGAACAAGGGATCCTAAACATTTATTCAGTCTAAATAATTATGTTGGTGGCTTTATCTGCTTTTAGGAATTAACCTATGTTTATGACAAGCATCGGCTTCTAGAAAGCTTTATCTCAAAATTATCACCCCTTGGTGTTTCACATTTTGTAAACTACATATGCTTTATATTGTCATATTTGGTACTTGCAATTGCAGTCCTTTTCTGAGCTCTATATATTTACAACACATCATTTGCTGTTTCCTGCAGCCTCTGGGTTGTCAGCATGTTTAACTTTCTGGTGTTTGCAGTCTCCTGTGTTCTTCTCTAAGGTAGTTGCAGCTGTCATAGTAGCATGTTTAAATTGTAGATTTTCAACTCTTGTCACTAACATTATGCTCTTAACTACCTACGTAATTATGGAGTTCAGAATGAGAAGCAAGCAGCTGTTTGCATATTTTAGTTGGTTGTTTGCTTCCTAGGAATTAATTTTTGTTAGATCCATGTACTTCTTGTGATCTTTATTTTGACTCAAACTGAAGAACAACAGCAAACCAGTAAAAACAAATATAAAGGATGTTGAAGAAATACTGCCCGACAGCTAAATTTAATCACAAATTTTTAATGTTAGTGCTTTTGTCCACATCAATACAATGAACTTCTTTAGACCCAGATCTTTATTCTGAGTCTTCTTTTCAGTCTCCATAGTGTTACCCCTGATTGTTAGCTCTTGAGTAGTAGCATTCTCATCTTCTATCCGCATTACAGTTCATAGTTTTCTTTCTCAAGAACATTAATGCTGTTACCTGTTCTTCTATATGTTAACGCTAAACTTTGCATCTGCAGATTGAGTACATCAGTTCATACTTGCAAAAAAGAAAATCCTTTTCTTTTTTTCGTTTGACAGTCTTAATTGTAAGAAATGCCACTTGGATTATAAAAAACAGTCATTTATAACACTTACCTCTTTTCACAGTGTTCTGGATCATAGGATGTCAATCCTTGTCAACAGACAGCATAATCTATAAAGTACACAGACAAAATTCCACTGTCTGTTTCCACCACCACTGCTGGTTTGTACTCCCAGTGATTCAACATTTCATATCCTTTTCTTTCTCTATCTCCCTCCCACGTCACTTCCACATTACCTGATGTTAGTCTTTTATAAGCTGGAAGTGGGCTTAACTGTGTGCCTTAAAGGGATATTGCTCTAGTGATCATAGGTTCATAGGTAAATACTAGGCAAGCTGCCCTTTCAGGCCATTTTAAGCCTAGCCAATTTCCCTTTTTATAGTCAAAATAACCTATCCCATTAGGTTATAGACTGGTCTTACTCATCCCATGGTGAATAATTATAAATTACCCCTATTAAGAATAACTGGGATCATACCATAGATAATTTGAGTGCAGCCATGCATGGGATAAAGTATTTAGGTGCAGCCTCTGTCCATTAGTAATGCTGGAGGCAGACCTGGGATAATTTTTTTGTTTTCCATCCATAGATCTATGCTGCACTTGAATTTGGATAGGGATGAATGTTGTCTTAAATGGATGGGGAGTCTGTTCCACAACAGTGGCATCCTCTGCGAGATATACCTCCAAACCATTCTGTTGATGTTGCAGAAGAGGTTTAGATCCCTAGACCAAGTATTTCTGATACTATTTGATTTGCTGATGTGCAATAAATCCATCAGCAATGGGTCAGAGGATGCCTTGTATGCCAGACACAGGTCATCTCTTAGCAGTCTGTAGAATACTGAGTATAGTGACAGGGCTTTGAGTCGGTCTATGAATGGCATGTTGTTTAGGCCTTGTTAGGTCTTGTATCGTTTTAGTAAGGTATCTCTTTGGACATTTCAGTTGTAGCATGTGTCTGGATAGATACTTGCCAAAAGGAGCATTATGTTCAATGATTAGCCTAATGAGGACTGAGTAAAAGGGGGCAAAGACATCCCTAGAGCTAGACACAACCCCTTTGTTTATAATCTGTGCAATATAAAAGGGCTCCTTATAACAATAGACACATGCTGCTTAAAAGTTAAGCCACTGTCCACATAAGTTCCCAAAATCCTGAACAACTGGGTCAGCTCTTAGGGGCATATAGTCAATGCAGTAGTTCCCTGGGGTAGATAACTTCCCAAAGGATAAAATAATGCATTTCTTGGCATTTAGTTACAGTCCATGATTATGACACCAGTCATTTATTTGGGACAAATATTCCTGCAGGATGTCTAAGTCATTTGGGATTCAGTCACTGCCCATAACTGGCAGTTAACTGCAGTCTTAGTCAGCCAGAGCCCTTTGTTATTGGCTTTACTTCAGAAAAGTGGATGCCAAACAGGAACGGTCCCAGCATAGAACCGTGTGACTGGTCTCTTTGTGGAGGTAATTTACCCTATTTTGATTATCTGTGTCCTATCTGTGAGACAGTAATTAAGCAGATGACAGAGGTTTATTTAGCTTTTCTGACAAGCCTGAGTAGGAAATTGTGTCAAAAGCTGTAGCCATGTCAAGGTATATTCCGTATCAAACATTTTGACATATTTTGTCTGAATAAAGGTATGCTGTTTTGTCATTCTTAACTGATTTGATGCTTCAGATTATGTTTGGAGCCCATGTACAGTCCATAAAATGTAATAGTACTTAGTGTTCCCAGAAATGTTCTACATAATCCACTGTCGCACCGGCAGAACTCACACAGTCAGAGTTAGTGACAAACTGTCCTGTAAAAGGCTGATCTCATAGGGTTCCATATCGGGACCACTCCTCTTTGACATCTTTGACATCATTTGACATTTGCTGTTGTCTAAGTGCACGTCAAGGATCTGTGGTTTACAAAGTTTGTGGATGGTAGCAAACTCTGTTCAGTCATTCACTTTCCAGCAGAAACCCCTATCCTACAGGATGGATGAGCCTGCACAAATTCCCTTTGTCAAGACCACTGAATAAAACAAGATGCAACATGCAGTATTACATTCTATGGGAAACATGACCTCTCCTGCACCTACAGCTTAGAAGATACTCCCCTCAAAGTCGACACTGTCATTTGAGACTTTGGCACATTCTTGGACAATCAACTTTCCTTTAACCATCAAGCAACAACCATCATTAAAAATATTTCCACTTAGTCCAGTTTATCACTAAAGGTATATCATCCAGGTACAAATAAGTTAGTGTCTCCTTCTACACATCCCTAATCTGACCTATAGAATATAATGCCTTCTTCAGCATATTCCCATCTGTACATATTGCACAGCCTGATAACTCGTAATGATTCTTGACCAAAACAATCTCAAGTCTGAGTTCCTAAAGTTACACACAGGATCTGAAAGCACTATGACTGGACTCTGTCTGTTACAGACTCTTATGTTGCAACTTCTGTTTTGCCTATAAGGCAACAAAAGACCGAATCCTGTTAGACATCTTGCATACTCAAAAATCTGGAAATACCACAAATACAAACAATGCTTGCTTTAATTACCTAAATCTATATTGACATATTAACAGAACCCATGGTTTGAGATAGGCATCTCTCTCTCAAAGGATCCTATACTTCCCTAAACTTCTCACTGCATCTCAAATAAAATAGCTTCTTAAGCGTCTTTAAAGCTAACATCAAAAAGTGGATGGGGATTCATAAATTCACCCCAGAGCTATTCACAGAGGCCCTCATAGCTAGAGAAGGCAAGCAGTGAAAATTGCAGTGGCTAGGCTTCTGAATGCTGGGCGGGTTAGCTAGTATAAACCTAGGAACTTATTTGCAGCTGTACTTAATAAACCATTTTCTGATACTTGTGCTTCTGAGGAGGGGGACTGTAATCCTGTAAATCTGATTGTACCACAGGTGCATTGGAGGCCTCACAGTACAGAGCTGTAGTAACAGATGTTACGTTAGGTTCTACAGATACCCAGATCTCATCAGTGTTGATGAACTTGCTTTCAGTGAGGTTATTAACACTTCAGCAGGTAAGTTCACCTCTTGTTCCTCTGCATATGAAACCTCCCTCATCAGATTCAGTAACTTGCTCCACTGATGATATCAAACTAAGTTTCATAGTGACAACCAAAGTGTTTTAGTCAGCAGTTCTCCATCTTATAGGTCCAGTTTGTTACACTTTTATGGGTTCTATTTAAACCACACAATTCAGCCAGGAAGTTGCATTTATCCACTTAACCAAAATGCCTATAAATGCAGATGAGTTAAGTGCATCCACGATAATCCAGATTATGTGTTATTAACAATTATACAACGACCCCCTATTAATATTCAAAAATGTGCACGCTGATTGGTCAGCATGCACGTTGTAAATCAGAGTTATAGTAATAGAAAAAGGTCCGGTCGCCCGGACTTTTTCCATTACTATAACTCTTTTTTTACAGCAACGAAGAACGCAAGATCTCCATTGTGTCACACTGTCTCGCTATGTTAAACCCATTTAACATAGCAAAACAGTTTGTAAAAAGCAACGGAGATCTTACTTTCTCTGTTACTTTGCCCACAGCTCTGATGTACTGTGTAGGCATATGCATGCGCAGTACATCAGAGCTGCCGCAGAATACCAGACAGCTGTGGAAGGGCAGCAAGGAGACATTATACAATGCCATTATTTAAGAAAAGTAATTATTTTTTTTCTTAAATAATGTCATTGTATAATACCAGTAACCCACTTCTGGTGTGGGTAATGCTGGATTTACCCACGGTTGGCTTTGTCTGGCCACTCGGGCTTCGCCCTCGTGACCAAACCACACCAACCGTGGGTAAATACAGCATTACCCACACCCAGGCGTGGGTTATTGCTAAAGTGTGCTATAGAAACAACTGTAACAGGCATAAAACAAATGAAATTATCATTGTATAATTGGCTTGAATAAGAAAACTAAGGGTGAAGTACTTATTTCAAAAAGAACTGTATATTGTACTTTTAAATTGTAATGTGCAATATAATTAAATTAATTCAGATTAAAACTGAAAGTGAGCATAGATTATTCAACTGTATTCTTACAGATGGTAAAATTATTGCTTCATAGACAGAGCCTTTCTAACCACTAATATAGGCAGTGAGTCATCACTAAAAGTAATTTTCTACCATCAGAAAAGCTCTAAAAAATAGCACTCAAATGGTTCTGCAGAAATCTCCGCACAAATAACTGTTAATTTTCTCATTATAGCTGGGAATTAATGTGTGCAGCAACTCAGCAAATAATAACATGGAACACAGTTGGAGCTGTCCTCTGCCTTGGTTCATGTGAACACAGATTGTTGTGATTAAAAACCTTGTTGAAGCAGTTACTAGCAGTGTCCTTCTAGAAGAAATCCTGGCAGCTTGCTTAAGAAGTACACAGCTGTGAATAGAATGCTTGAAATCTGAAAAGCACTGACTTATGCATCACCCACTGATCTAAAAGTAATGTAGTTATACCAGATTACACATTTAGATCAAAAGACAGATATGATAAGATCTCTTACCGCTCATGTGACATTGCTGTTCATACATGTCATGCACAGGTGCAAAGAAGCATGTGCATCTTCACACGCACTTGCAGCTGCTCTACACAGAGATGTTTGTTAAGGGGTGGCTGTATATGCATAAAAAAAGCTTATGGCAAGTGACTTGTATAAGGAGGCTATGCCAGTATCAATTAAAATAGTATCCAAACTAAGATGTCTACCCACATCAAAGCCTGCCTCATGATTTAGTGCTCGCTGCCAGTTCCAGACAGTCAAATTAGCACCACTCTTGTGGCCACTTGCTAATAAGTGACTATTAAAAAAAAAAAAAAAAAAAAAAAAAAAAAAAAGAGTCGCTCGGTGTCTGAAAGTTGGCATAGGGAAAATGAATACTAAATACACTTAATCTTGCTTGTTTAATATTTCATCCAGAAAGGTTCAGCACCACTGGCAGGAATTTGCTATCGGTTACACGCTGTTGTGAAATGAATTAACACTACATTACTATCAGAGAGAGAATATGGGATAGTGGATAGATAAGAGGGAATGGTTTTAACTTTTATGGCCCGTAATTATGTTTCACAAATAGTGCTTTATCAGAATTCTGCCCTCAGCCAAATGAAGGTGACAGCAGTAGTTGTACCAGATGGGGATACTGAAGAAAAGCTGGAAAATGCACTTCCATATTCAGTAAAACTAAAGTACACATACTGATATGTGCCTTTTGTTCTGTGTATGTCTCCATGAGGGCAGCAGATAGCATGGGAATACGTATACATAAAAATGACAGTATCACTTTAAATGGATGGTAATCTTATGGGGATATATGACACTTGATATGACTCTTTCAATCTTTCTGGCAAAGTTGCTGATGTGAATGCAATTATTTTATTTGTCCCTTCATTATTACCATTTAAAACTGTACTTTAGAAATATATTAAATATATGGCAACAGAATAAAACAGTCTCAGGCACATAAGCTACCTCACTACTAAGTATCAATTTTGTAATATTTGGAAGCATGCAGCATTAGATCATTTCTCCCGTCTACAGTGGTCTACAGGAAGTGAAGCATTATGGAGACTCCAATGAAACTCAGCAGCAATGTCATGATCTGAAGTAGGATATTCATTTGTCTGCAACCTGTGGGTTATGGATCCGATATCGGATCCGAACCGGCATGGTTTTCCAGCTATGGATCCAAGCTCTCAGCTCCTCCCCTCACCCATAATGCCCTGCTCTACCCTCATGACCTCAGATCTTGTTTGCCGCGCTGGTAACTGGATGTGGATACGTAGCTCTCAGCTAAGTAGACTATTTTCTTGTATAAAATCAGAGAATTTCTTGTTTCTTTAACATTTTTTGTGTGGAAGTAGTAGGTTTCCCGTTAATATAGACTGTTTTTAAGTTTATTTTAAGTTTCAGTAATAATTTTTATTCCCTCCCCTCGCTGGACGTAGAGTGTGTGTGAGGCCTGTGTGCTTTCTTTGGTTGTTTAAGTTACTTTTCTGTAACTTTGGGTTTTTTTTATAGATTATGGCTGAACAGCCTAAGTCTATATTTTCAAAATGCTCCGAGTGTGGCCATAAGCTCTCACCGGCTGATGGCCACACTCGGTGTGTTAAGTGTCTTGGGGTTGAACACCTCACATCTGGTTGTTCCATTTGTGCAGGGTTCAACCCCAGGGCACTGAGGGAGCGGAGGTCCAAGCTGGTCTTGGCGGGTCTTTTACCGCCGGACTCGGCTCCGACCTCCGCTCCTTCGGGGACTCCTGCGGCTGCAGTTGTTCCCCCTGTGGCACCCCCTCCTGCTCCGGGGACTCAAACTCCCGCTTCTGGAGAGGAGAGGGATGCATCTAAAAAGGACCGGAGGGAGAAGCACCACAAGCGGCGGGCCGAGACCTCTGTTTCGGCCCCGCCAGCCAAGCGGGCTTCTCCCCCGGCTCCGTTGTCGGTTCGGTCTCCTCCTTCTCGGCTCCGGTCCCCTGTGTGCTTCTCACCGGGTCCTGAGGAGGAGGAGACCCGATCTCCGTCGAGGCTATCGAGGAGGCACTCCAGGCCTACCTCGGTAGCCTCGTCGAGATCCACCCATAGCCTTTCGGATGCGGATCTGGACCGGATGATGAGAAGGTTCATCCAGGCCCAGATGCAGATGGGAGTGCTCTTGCCTCCCCTCGGGGAGCTCAACACCCTTTTAAGCCTATTGCTCCTTCTCCGACCCGCTATCCGGGTTCGGAGCAACTGAGCCGAGCAGCCGAGCCGGGGAGGTCGGAGCCGATAGTACTTGGTACCGGATCCGACCCTGCCCTCAGTGCGTCGGACCCGATCTCGGAGCCTGGATCCGAGCCGGATCCGGGGATCAGTGCTCCTTCGGCGCCGTCTGTGTCGGAGCACACTGTCCCTTCGGATCCGAGTGCTGGCGCCGGCTCCGATCCACTCTTCGGATCCGAGGGAGCCGATTGTCGGATCCTTTGGTCGAGGTCGGCTCCCTTCGGCTTTTGATGTAGTGGAGAGGGCTCTGTTGAGGGTCTCCGGACCCCGGCACTTGCTTCGCTCCGTCCCGCTCCCTCTGCACTGGGCCAGGCTTCCACCATCCGGCCCCTGGGACAGCCCGTTTCTGTGCCCCAAGTTGCTCGATGGAGCAAATTGCTGCTTGCGAGGACTCCTCTGACAGCCCCAGAGGAGGCCCTCGCAAGCATACGTGCAAAAGGAGGCACATTGACTCCCGAGTCTCTCACTGAAGACACGGACTTGGAGGAAGGGAAGGCTCCCCACGGTCACCCCGAGGATGTCTCCTTCGGAGACATCATGGAAATACTCCGTATTAGGGGGTGGTCTGCCCCAAGTCTTCCTCGGACGAGTCCGTGTTCTTGGAGGCATTCAAGCGGGCCCGTCTACCTCTTGGGTGTCCCCTGCCGACCCCTGGTGGACCTTATTACCACCAGGGCGTGGAAGGAACCGGACACCGTGGAGCCAATTCCCAAAAGACCTGATAGGATCCTTAGTCCGCCCTCCGACAGGACCCATTGGAGTAAGGGGCCTCCTGTAGATGCCATGTTGATGGCGGCCACAAAGAGGGAACTGGCTCAGGAGAGTCCTCAGTCCACCCACCGAGCAAGGAGTCTCGGATGATGGACCGCTTGGGGAAGCGGATGTTCAGTTCGGCGACCTTCTCGGTAAGGGCGCTGAACTATTTGGCACATGTTATTCGGATGCAGCGAGACCTTATTAAGGAGTACGCTGCATCCCCCCCTGAGTCCATTTCGGAGGAGGACAGAGTTCTGCACTCCACCAAAATGGCCACTCTTAGGTCAGTCACAAATACTTCTATGCGGCTACTCTCCCATGCTACGGAGGGCGCCGCTAGAGCTGCGGGGACAGGACTGGTCACTAGACGTCAGGCCTGGCTCCGCCACTGCGATTTTTCTGAGCCCTTCAAGGCGTCGTTTGCGAACGCCCCCTTTGATGGTTCTGCTCTGTTTGGCAAGACCGTTCGCGAGACGTTGACCCAGAGCGAGAAGGACGGGAAGACGCTGTCTGCCGTCGGAATCCGCTTCTCTGCACCCCAGAGGCCCTACTCTAGGAACCAAAAGGGTCAGAAGAAGATGTGGTTCCGGAAGTCGCAGCAGTCCCAGCCTGCTCCGGACAACCAGTCCTCTCGTGGCAGAGGAGGACAGGGAGGACGCCGCCCTAGAGGCAGAGGGGCTCCCAGAAACTTCGGGTCCAGGGAACCTTTCTCTGAACGGCCCACGCAGCAACCCTGAGGTTGCCCGACTGCTCTACTCTGGAGGCAGTCGGGGACGTTCGGGGCACCTAGCGGCATGGGAGTCCATAACATCGGACCGCTGGGTTCTCCAAATCATATCCAGGGGATATCGCATTCCTTTCCTTCACCTTCCAAAGATGAAGTCCCTCCCAGACGTACCACCCGGTCAAAGGGAGGCCGCTTTAGCAGAAATTGGCCATCTGCTAAAGAAAAGAGCCATCCAGCCCGTTCCCCCAGACCAGATCGGATCAGGGTTCTACTCCAGATTCTTTTTAGTGCCAAAAGACGGGGAACTAAGACCAATCCTAGACCTCTCTCTCTTGAATCTGGCAGTCCCCAAAGAAAAATTCAGAATGGTCACTCTGCAATCTATTCTCCCCCTTCTGGGAGAAGATCACTGGATGTGCTCGATAGATCTCAAGGACGCGTACTACCACATCCTGATGGACAGACGCTCCAGGAGGTTTCTCCGCTTCCGGCTGGGAGCCAGTCACTACCAGTTCCGGGTCCTTCCCTTTGGTCTCACCACAGCCCCCAGGGTGTTTACCAAAGTACTAGCAGTGGTAGCGGCCCACCTGAGGCTTCAGGGGGTGCAGGTCTTTCCCTACCTGGACGACTGGCTCCTTACCGCCCCAACAAGGCATCTACTTCTCTTGGCGCGAGACTCCTTTCTCCATCTTGCTCCATTTCTGGGCATCACAATAAATACAAACAAGTCCAACCTGGCACCCACGCAGCTCTTAGATTTCATAGGGGCCAGACTAGATACAAGGAGTTTACGAGCCTTCCTCACTGCGGACAGAGTTCTAAATCTGCAGCTCCAGGTGCGGGCCATTCTCCATTCAAGTTCTGTTCCAGCGGAGTTGGTCCTGAGGGCTCTAGGGTCCATGGCTTCGGCTATAGCACTTCTTCCTCTTGCCAGGCTCAATATGCGCATTCTACAGTGGACGCTCTTAGTACAGTGGTCATACCTTGCTCTCCCCATGCATCATCCCATAGCGATCAGCAAGGCTTGCAAGCGGTCCCTCTTGTGGTGGCTCCACTCGCCGGATCTCCACGAGGGTCGCCCATTTTGTGCTTCTCCCCCTCGCCACGGTGACCACGGACGCCTCCGCCTCGGGTGGGGGCACTTTGGCCGGACAGTCCAAGGCACGTGGAGCGATTCAGAGACCTTACTGCATATCAATGTTCTAGAGATGAGAGCAGTGCTCTTAGCGTTGCTAGCACTTCAGGACTTTCTTCCCTTGGGAACAATTGCGATTCAATCGGACAATATGTCTGTTGTCTGGTACATCAACAAGCAAGGGGGAACAAGGTCATACCCTCTTTGTCGAGAGGCCATGAGAGTTTGGGAATGGGCAATCTCCACCAATCGCTTTTTCATAGCAACGCACATTCCGGGTCGGTCCAACATCCTAGCGGACAAGCTCAGTCGCACCATTCTGACCCCTTACGAGTGGTCTCTCAATTGTCAAGTAGCGGAACGCATATTCGCACGGTGGGGAACCCCTTCATGCGATCTCTTTGCTTCTCCCTCAAACACCAAGTGCGACAGTTTTTTCGCTCTAATACCTCCTCCCGGAGGTACCCCAAGAGACGCTCTGGTGCATGCTTGGCCACCCGGTCTTCTGTATGCCTATCCACCCTTGCCTCTGATGATGCAAGTTCTTCAGAAAGCCTCTCGGGTGGGTTGCAGAATGATTCTCATTGCTCCATTCTGGCCTCGACAGATCTGGTTCCCCTTTCTAAGGTCTCACTCGGTGAATCCTCCTTGGATTCTAGATCCCATTCGGATCTGATATCCCATCCATCCTGCATTCCTCCTCCGAACCTGGACAACCTGAAGCTGACCGCTTGGCTGCTCCAGTTCCACTCTTGATAAGGACTCCCGCTATTTCTTCACCGGTAAAGGCTATTTTGGTGGCGGCTCATAAACCATCCACTAGAAAGGTTTACCGAAGCAAATGGAAACGTTTCTCTGTGTGGGCGGAGCGGCAAGGCCTAAATCCCTTCACGGTTCCTCTCCCTGTAGTGCTTGATTTTCTAACCTCTCTCTTTAATGATGGTGCCAGCAGCTCCACAGTCAAAGTTCAACTGGCGGCAATTTCTCACTATCACATTGGTCAAGAGTCTAATCCTCTTATGTCAGCCAAATTGTGCAAAACATTTCTTAAGGTACTTTCCTTCTCAGGCCCCCTATAAAGCAAGCAGTTCCTCCTTGGGACCTTTCTTTGGTTCTACAGGCCTTGACCGCTCCCCCTTTCGAGCCCGCAGCTACGGTGGATCTTAAATTCTTGTCCTACAAGACAGCCTTTTTGGTAGCCATTACATCAGCCAAGAGAGTTTCTGAACTTCAAGCTTTATCAGCTAAACCTCCTTACTTGGTATTTCATCCGGACCGTGTCTCCCTCAGGACCAACCCGTCCTTCCTTCCTAAAATCGCTTCTGAAGCAAACATCAATCAATCCATTAACCTCCCTGTTTTCTTCCCTAAGTATGAAAACAAAGGTGAATATAAGCTACACTCACTAGATGTTCACAGGCAACTTAGATTTTATCTCAACAGGACAGCTGGTCATAGGCAATCCGACCAGCTGTTTATTTCCTTTGCAAAATTCAATTTGGGCAAGCCAATTTCTAAAGTTTCTCTGTCCCGCTGGATTTCACAGTGCATTTTATTGGCTTATCAAGCGTCAGGAAGGCCCGCACCGGGGTGTTCATGCCCATTCAACCCGGTCAGTATCTACCTCGGCAGCCTTCAAGGCTAGGATTCCTCTAGATGATATTTGTGCAGCAGCCACGTGGGCTTCATCTCATACATTTATTTCTCACTATAAGTTGGATCTTGCATCTAGGGGTAGAGCATCCTTTGGCTCCGCGGTGCTCCGGAATATCCTTCCATGATGGCCGCCCAAGATTCAGGTAGCTGGGGACTCTGTCCCACAGGTTGCAGACAAATGAATATCCTACTTCAGATTTAGAAGTTATGTACTCACCATAACGTTCCATCTGAGTAGGTGTATTCATTTGTCTGCAACCATCCCGCCCTCCTATCCCCCTGGCCTTTCAGTTTCCTGCATATTCCTTGTTACCCTTTTTAGGGTATTGTTGCTTTGGCAAACTCGATCTGAGGTCATGAGGGTAGAGCAGGGCATTATGGGTGAGGGGAGGAGCTGAGAGCTTGGATCCATAGCTGGAAAACCATGCCGGTTCGGATCCGATATCGGATCCATAACCCACAGGTTGCAGACAAATGAATACACCTACTCAGATGGAACGTTATGGTGAGTACATAACTTCTAATTTTACTTCGCTGCAAAGTACCATAAATGAATCCAATTCTTTTTTTATTCAATATAATAAATATTGAAATAAATTTCACCTACAATATTATGTTTAAACTTTCATCTTCAGGAAGTCAAGCTTCCAACTTATATGTAGAGTATTACTGATTCTTGTTTGTGACCCTGCACAATCATGAAAACTTCCTGGCATTCCTCATGAAAATGTCCTGGCATTCCTCATGAAAATTTCCTGGCATTCCTTGAAAATATCTCTAAGCAATGGCTCTGTATTCTTTAGCAACTTCAACTGACCATCCATAGAGTAAAGTACCTTATAATAGCAGTGCAGGGTATACCCAAAGTGTCATGGATTGGGCAAAAAAGAACTTCCTGATTTAACTTGTCATCAGTCCCCAAAGAGGCAAGAACATTCTTGACCTGATTCTCACAAACTTAACTCTAGCCTGTTCTCTCCCCTTTATCGGTCCCTGATTAGCCAAGTCAGCTCAAGTATTGGCTACACTTACCCTCCAAACATCCACAACATGATAAACATCACCATCTTTATAGACTTTAAAAACACGAACCTTTGACAAAATCTCTAAATTCACCCTCTAAAATTCCACAGAGATATGCTGTCACCTATGCTAAGCATCTTCATGCCTATTTAAACAAATGCATTGACCTGGCGGTCCCTACAAAAGCCAAA
The DNA here is from genome assembly GCF_019279795.1 of Protopterus annectens. Classification (NCBI taxonomy): domain Eukaryota; kingdom Metazoa; phylum Chordata; order Ceratodontiformes; family Protopteridae; genus Protopterus; species Protopterus annectens. The sequence continues at coordinate 435,756,570 of NC_056732.1, read as the reverse complement.
TATGGCAATAAATTCAAAATCAAACTACTCTGGTTGTCAGTCAAAATAGACAAACTACATAAGAGAAGGAAGAAACTGTTCAAATTAGCAGATCAAGTCAGAACTCCACTGCATGAAGATAATATAAAAATCTCACAAAAAATTAAAGGAACCAGTAAGACCAGCAAAGTGTCTCATGAACCTGGGCTAGCAACTGAGGCAAAGGATAACTTTAAGTCCTTCTTCATTTCTTTTCAGAAATTAAGAAATAATTCACTACAGTGCTCCAAACTTTTCCATAATGGTACGTCCCACTCAAACTAAAAAAAAAATTACATATTAGCAAACAAATTTGCAACCGTCTTCTGCACTGAAGCTATCTTCCCAACTCAAGTCATCCCAGAGTCATTACTCTCCTCCATTGCCACCAAGGATGATGTCCTCAAGATATCCTCAAAGACCCAAAACACTTCTTTGATAAGTCCTGACAATATACTGGACTGCCTAATAAACAGTGTCAAATGCACACTTGCTGATGTCCTTCTTAAACAGTTTAACCTAAGTCTAACTACAGGCTCTGCCCCAGAATCCTAGCATACTATGATAGTGGTTTTCCTCCACAAGACTGGATCCACCACAGACTCCTGAAACTACAGATCCATCAGCCTGATAAGTCTTATATGTAAAGCCGTGGAGAGCATCATTACCGATTTCATAAATCATGACATCAAAAATCTCATTAGGCCTGACCCAGAGCAATTCAGTTTTGTAAAGGGCAGGTCATGCCTCCTAAATCATTCCTCTTTGAAAAGGTCAGGCAGGCAGAAGACAGTGACGTATCTATGGCATTTGACATCTTACCACATAATGAAATGATAAATAAGCTTATGGCATTAAACATTGATCCCTATTTGGTAAGATGGGTAACAGACTGTGTCAAGATCAGAATACGGATTAGCAGACTTGGTGACCTATTCTCAGCCTTAGAGAAGGAAACCAGTGGTGTCCCCCAGGGATCTGTGTTGAGTCCCATCCTGTTTGGCATCTATTTCTCCTGACATGATAGCTGATAACAATGAATATTTGCTGATGACTGCAAGCTGAGTGTAGTTGTCATGTCAAGCCTAGATACTTATACCCTTCAAAAGGAATTAGCATGAGCCAACTCCTGCTGTACAAAAAAGGCTTAAACTAAATGTCAACAAATGCAATATCATCCCTTTCAAAAAACATTGAATTGTGTCAGCCTACTGCATTGATAACAACCTGCTGTCAAGCAAGTCAGTGAAAAGAGATCTAGGGACCTGGGTTGATAGCTCCCTTTCCTTTGGTTGCCATATGCTGGCTGTTGTTAGGAAATCTTTCTGTATATTGCAACTAATTGCCAACAGCAGCTCTTCTAAAACCAAGGAAGTCAGAGTTTCCTTATTCTGCTCTGGTGACCCCCGTTATGGAATATAATGTACCTCTGGCATGTACCATACTAGACAAATTAAAAAAAAAATAATTATGTAGAGGTTCCTAACAAAACAATCTCTGGTCTCAGAAACTTAACTACCAAAGAGACTATAATTGTGTCCATTTCTTAAGTGCTGTGTAGACTCCTTGTACCTCACTTATTGTGCCCTCAGGGATCCTGCTATATTTGACTTCCTTTTTATTAAGAAGTAAAATAGTACAGCCAACACAAGAACAAGAGATCTCAACCTACACCAGGAAATCAAGAAAGCCAGAGGGAGGGATAGGATAATCACTTATTGGCTCCCTCTGAACTGGAATAGGCTTCCCCTACTGCTTAACCAATGCAACCCCTTGTTCTTCAACTATAGCTTGGACAGCTGTATGAGTACCCTTAAATTTACTCTGGGACTTACATACCTTGATATAAAAATAAAAGGGGTGGTGACTTGCATAATGAGCTAGAAGTGTGTGAATACTCATGGATTACACTTCTGGAAGCAGATCATCCACCTGGTTTGAACATAGTGGTTAATGTTAAACCCATCTTGAAAAAAAGGCAATTGTTTTTTAAATAATTTGTATATGTACATAGATGCATACTAATTTTCTTAAATATATTTTCTTAAAAGTAAAGTTTAAATTTTGATTTTTGCTTTTTTCATTTTTTTACACACACACACACACACACACACACATATATATATATATATATATATATATATATATATATATATATATATATATATATATATATATATATATATGCACACACACACACACACACACACACACACACACACTTACTTTTTATCTAGGTATTAGTTAGGACTGTGTCATGTGATCTCATTAATGTTTTTAAATTGGGTATTTAAATGGATGTTCTGACTTGCTTTTTTTACACAGTGATGAAGTGTTGATCCCGAAAGCTTTGTGATTTTGCATTTTGTGTTGGAATAAAAGTGCTTTTTATTATCACTACTTTTCCAGGTTCTGGATTCTTTTTTTGCATTTACAGGATTTGCCCTTCTTGAAACTTATGGTTGAGGCTCTGAAGGTGTCTATTGACAAGATGCACGTTTTTTTTAAATCCTATGAGCCTATGATCTTATAATTCTATATCTCACTCTCATACAATAATCATATTTTAGGTTCATGGGTATGTACTAGGCTAATGGCCCTGGAGCCTTTTCAAGCCTAGCCCATATATGTGTCCTGGCATCATGCTGCCTGATGTTAGTTCCCACTGCCTCTTTTAAGTAGAGCCACTGGAATGATCCCGGGGTGAACTTTATAGGTTCATAGGTGTGTACTCACATTTCTCAAATAAAAATACTGATTCACTGGTTTATTTCAGGATGTTTCTAATTTTCATATTCATTTTGCCTTGGAATATCTTAGGTTCATAGGTTCATAGGTTCATACTAGGCTATCTGCCCAAGGGCATTTATAAGCCTAGCCCATAGTTATGTGGCTTTCGCCCCCCCCCCCTTTAGTTTGAATAAAACTATGCCTATTATTTTGCTGTGCCTCTGTCAAGCAGTGACACTGAAGTAATCCCTGGGGTATATCTGCGATCTCCCATCCATTGGTCAAGATTCCTCTTGAACAAGGCCAGCGAGGTGCTCTGCCTCACATGTACCGGGATTTTGTTCCACAGCATAGGGAGTCTCTGGGTGATGAATCTGTCCCTCCAGCACGTTCTATTAATAACCGTGTCAAGGTTTAAGTCTCCCGCCCTTGTGGTTCTGAGGGATCTAGATTTTTTGAGGTGAAGCATATTCATCAAATCTGGGTTTGACATGGCCTTATATGTCAGGCACAGGTCACCTCTGAGCAAGCGGTATGAGACTGAATAGAGCTGGAGTTCTTTCAGTCGGGCAGCATAAGACATATTTTTGAGACCCTTTATCCTTTTGGTGAGGTACTTTTGGGGCCTTTCCAGCTGCTGCAGGTGTCGGGTCAGATACATTCCGAATGGGGCATTGTACTCAATCATAGGTCTAATGAGTGATGAGTACAGGGGGACGATGACCTCCCTTGATCTAGATGTGAATCCCTTCATGATCAGGTGGGCAATGTAGAAGGTTTTCCTGACTACTTTAGCAACATGAGTGTCAAACGAAAGGCTAGTGTCAACCTGGGTCCCCAGGTCCCTGATGACTTCTTCTGTGCTCAGTGGATTGCTGCCTATATGGTAGCTAGGGGTAACCTTGTTTTTCCCGAAGGGTATGACTATGCATTTCTTGGCGTTTAATTTTAGGCCATGGCTCTGGCACCAGTTATCCATTTCTGTGAGGCCCTTCTGAAGGATATCTGTGTCAGAAGTGTTTTCGACTATGGCGCCCAGTTTGCAGTCATCTGCAAACTTTGTCAGCCGTAACCCTCCTGTGTTTGCTTGTACTTCAGAAAAGTAGATGCCGAACAAGAGTGGACCCAGGACTGAGCCCTGTGGGACACCACTTGTGACAGGCTTTGAGTCTGACATGGCTCCAGCAACTCTGACCCTGTGGGTTCTGTCACTTAGCCAGTTTGCAACCCATCTTGCGATGTATGGGTTTACATTCAAGCTGATGAGTTTTTCGATGATACCTGAGTGGGGTATTGTGTCGAAGGCCTTTGCCAGGTCGAGGTAGGCTGTATGGACTGCCTTTCCCTCATCAATGGCCTTGGTGACTGTTTTGAAAAAGTCAACCAAGTTTAAAAGGCATGGTCTGCCTTTGACAAAGCCAAACTGGGTTGGATCCAAAGTCTGCAAGTTCCCTATGTCTTTATTTATGAGTTCCATTATGATCCTCTCCATGGCTTTGCAGATAAGGCTTGTCAAGCTAATGGGACGGTAATTTCCAGGGTCGGTGGAGGCACCGCCCTTGTGAAGTGGGACCACAGTCGCCGTGCGCCACTCCTTGGGTACGTATCCTGAGGTGATGCTAAGATTAAACAGCTGTCCTAACTGCGGGTTTAATTCCTCATTGAGTTCGTGGAGCACACAGCCAGGGACACCATCTGGTCCCATGGATGCTGTGTTATTTGCCTTGGAGAGAACAGTTCTCACCCGGGCGTTGGAGATGTTTGGGGGGCTACAATCCTCTGGTATAGATATCTCTCCTTTTGGGGGAGTTTGCACTGAACCTGTCAGCCAGTATGTTGGCAATGTGTGTAGGTTCAGTAATCTTCACATCATTTTGAACTAATTCTGAGCATATCTGGGAGTTTCCTCCTAGGTTTCTAATATAGCTAAAGAAGGCCTTATGATTGTCTTTTGTGTCCTTGGCGATTTTTCTCTCAAAATTTGCCTTGGATGATTTTATGAGCGCTCTTAGTTTTTTACTTATAATGATCAAAGGTGTCTTACCTTTCAAGGATTTTTCTCTATCTTGTAGTAGCTTCCTCCTTTTGTTGTAGAGCTTGTTTATGGCTGGGGTCCACCAGACTGGACGCTTGCCTTTGGTACAAAGAGTCTTAGTTTTGTTTGGGATTGCCTGATCCATGCAGTCCTGTAGGTGCTGGTAGAAGGCATTTGTAAGTGATTCAGCGGTTTGAGTAATGTTTACCACTGGCTCAGGGGCCTTAAAGGAGACCACACTAGTTTTTAGAAGTGTGAAGTTGGCTTTTGAGAAGTTTTTCACTGTGGTCTTTTTATTTCAGGTGGGGCGGATGAGGACCTCCAGCGAGATTAGTTTATGATCTGATCTCACCAGTGAGGGGTATACTTCCGGTGTTGAACATTGTGATCCCATGTTCATGATGATGAGATCAAGTATGTTTTCTCCTCTTGTGGGGATGGTGACTAGTTGTTCCATGGCATTTGAGTTTATGAACTCCAGGAACCTTTGGGCTAGAGTGTTTGGGCTTGAGTAGTGTTCCCAGTCTATATTAGGGTAGTTGAAGTCACCTAGTATGATGGTGTTTGGAGATACATTTATTCTCTCCAGTGTTTTCAGGAAGGCCATGTGAGGTTCCTGAGTTTGAGAGGGTGGCCTGTAACATGCTACAAATTGCAGAGCAGTCTTGCCTATGGTTAATTGCACCTGGATGGTCTCCGATGCATCGTGCATTGCCACCAACCTAGAGATGTGGGTGTCCTTTATGAATATGGACACCCCCCCTCATTTTTGGTGTTGTCCGGATTTTGGGGCCGGAACGCATGATATGAGGTGAAACCTGATAGTGCTGGGGTGCTCTCAGGAGCCTTGAACCAGGTTTCTGTCACAGCACAGACATCGATGTTCTCCATACTGAGAAGGGCCTCGAGTGTGTGCATCTTGAGATTGAGACTTCTGGCATTGAGCAGCATTACCCTTAGTTTTTTTCCTTTTTTGTGTTCTAGGGTGGTAGGTTTAGAATTTGAGCCTTGCCTAAAAAGGCACTATGGGGGTGGCAAGAGCCTTTGCCAATATCCGGAAGCCCAGGGGTGACAGGTGCAAGCCTTCCCTTGCGAAGCAGCGTGGCTTGTCCAGCATGTCATCCCAGGCAGAAAGACATTGGATCCCCTTTGAATGACACCAGAATTTAAGCCAATTATTAAAGCTGATCATCTTATCACTGTATTGTGGCATCATTCTAGGTGAAGGTAGGATACTGCTCAAGGTCAGGGTCATACCTGCTTGGGCTACATAATCAGAGAGCTCCTCAATGTCTCTTTTCATGTAGTCCAAGGAGGTACGTCTCAGGTCGTTGACACCAGCGTGGACAATGACTGAGTCGGACTTGTACCTGCTGTTGAGAGACCTGAGTGCTTGTGTTATGTGGCGGATTCTAGCACCCGACAGGCAGCTTACTGTGACCTTCTCCTTACTCAGTCTGGTGAGCGGGACATCAGTGTGTCTGACTATGGAGTCACCAATGATGAGTGTGTCTGGCATTGTGTTTGGCCTTAAGGGCTGTGACTGTTTGACACTCTGACTGTGTGGTCTATGTGTTACATGTGTTTGGTCCTGAGGTGGTTGTTGTTTGGGTGTTTGCTTTGGTGGCCTCTGCTGTTTTGGTAGATTTTTGATCAGAGCCTCCGAGTATGTCTTTGTGTGATTATGTGTATGATTTGAAGTTGTGATGGTACTATGTGTGACTGGGTATGTAGTGTGTGTGGTTACCTTCTCCTCCTGTCTGGTCTTGCCAGTCCTATGTTGAGAGAGCTCAGCCTCCGGTTTGGCCGTATAGTTGCATCTCTCGCATGTATTTGTGTTTTGTGGGAGAAGGAGAGGATTGTCTGTGTACATGAGGCAATTGTAACATTGCCTCAATATTCCCAGGTTCACCAGTTGAGCAGGAGAGGACACTAGCAACTGATCCCTCGACATGCTAGAAGTAACAGATATAAAACTTACAAAAGACTCCGGGGGATGTGGGTTCTAGGCTGGTGGGGTACTATCTATAATAAAAGTGCTTTATCAAGGTGCAAGTACTGTAGGAGCAAGTGCTAGGCTTTACAGATAGAGAATAGTCTACTTGGGAATCAAGTAGAGATGAACTTTTTAGTTATAGGATACGCTGGTTAGATCAGCAGTACAGTTCGAGGAAGGTAGTTATAAGGGAAAATTTAAAGAGTGGAATTTAGGTAGCCCGAATAGTTTAACCTTGTTTAACCGCCGCTGCTCTTGTGTGCAACAGTTCTTGTGTGCAACAGTGGCAACTCCGCGCTAAATCGCGCTAAAACGCGCTAACGCGTGCTTTATAGCAGGGGGCTGGAAAAAACAGGAAATGACCCAAAATGGCCAACGAATTACTAGTTGCTGTTTCTAACCACTCCTCTGAGGACAAACAAGCAGCTCAGTACTCCCCACTCCCACTGGTGAGTAAAGAAACTACCTCTGGCCACACAAGAAAATGGAGGAACACAGGAACCAAATACAAAGCCCAGGGATCAGCAAAATCTGATCACTGGAACAACTAGCTAGGAAAGTTTAGGAAAGGAGAAGTATTTTTTTGTTTTTTTTTTAGTTTTTTTGCAAACAGACAGAAAAAATACAGTAAATGCTTTGTTTTTCGACTAAATTGCTATCAAAGGCTGGTACACTTGAATGTATTAGCCTGTTTGTTACTTTTAAGCAAAACTTTAGCCAACAAGTGCAATCAACAATTTAAGCACAGAAAAACAGGAAAATAAGGTAATAAAACAACCACTAGTACCTGAGAAACTTCATGTAGAAACGCAAACCTTTGTACCCAGAAAATTTAGATGTGTCTCACTGCAAGTAGAATTGCAAGCAATCTGGACAGAGAGATCAATGTGCATTTAATACTCACAGCTTAAAGTAGTAGGGAAAGGCAAGTTAGTAGTAAGGAAAGAAATATTTAAAACCTTCTGTGAGACAAAGAAAAGTTTTCAGTATATAAGGCTTTTATTTTTTACCAGAATTCATGGGGGGGGGGGTATAGGAAACAACACGTTTATGTAATTGCACTCAATAATAGAGCTAGATGCTGTGAGCTTGGTGAGATGCATGCTTCACTTATAAGAGACAGAACTGTGTGTGGAATTAAAAATAATTTAATAAGTGATGGACTGTTGAGTAAGTGTCATTTACCTTCCAACAAAGCACAGAATATTCGTAGAATGAGCGACTTTACAAAATGCAGTTAAAAGGGTTAACTGTGGAAAGTGATATATGCAAAATAACGTCAGTAACTGATAATAAGAGTAAACTGAAACCTAAATCACATAAAGGAAATACAAATAAAGGCAACTGAAAGTAAAGAGAAATATAATCCACACAACTGAAATAAAAATAAAGGCAACAGTAAAAAAAAAATGCATGGCAAAGATGATGGAACCTAAAAGCAGCTATGCTAGGTAAAGCTTATAATTGAATATAATGGCTAAGTGTCTGTGCATGTGTGTACGTGGTGGTGGTGGTGGTGGGAGGGCAAAATCATTTTAAAAAAGAAGTTTGCAAAACTTGCATGTTATTGAAACCATGGAATAAACACAACTGAAATCCCTGTAGGTTCAATCGAAAAAAAAAAATGCTGCATAAAATATTGCAACTGATTGTTTGGTCAGGAAAGCTGATGAATGAAAGCAAACAAAAGTATTTATATCAAGGTACTTGCTAGTTCAAATGCAATATTTTTTCAAAATTTTTGTTTAAAGCTCTAAAATTATCAGTTGCTGTGTACAAATCTACATGCAAGTGACTGCAGCTCACTCTAAACTATGTACTTTTATCATTTCTTTGGGTTAATTCAAATTTACCAGACTTCATACTGAAATTTCTTAATTGCCAGTAGTTTAAAAAATGCTAGGTGTTGAGATCATGGAAGGTCTAATTTGTGGAATTGACATCACAGATGATTTTTTGCCTGGGGTGTTTCTAGACAGCACCATGACTGAAGCTTGGTAATCTATTCGACAAGCTGAGTCATAATGAGTCTGAAGCTGAATAGGAGGAGCTGCCAAATGTGTTACCAGTGTTATATATGTGAGTCACATACTGATGTAGGAAAGTCTGAAGCCATATGAAGAAGTCAGTGTTATAGTTACTTTGCCAGAAACCACAAGACAAATTAGATATAATGCAATTCATTGGAATGGTTCATTATCTTGCAAGGTTTATGCCTATTTTTCAGATACTGTAACACCACTTATGAGAGCTTGATGTCACTTGGTTTTAACATTTTTGTTACAGAAGCTCCAGCTTTGAAATGTTAGTGTTTCTCAACCTGTGATTCATCAGGTGGATTGATAGTCAGTAAGGATTCAGTGTAGTGTTGTTGCAAGAGAGTAGACCAGCTTCGTAACAGTTTTAACAGAAACCAAATAAGGTTTGAAGAAATACAAAAAAATGTTGTCCATTGTCAATGGATTTCAAAAATCCCATGATTCAATCTATAGTGAAGAGTTACTGCGGAATCATATTACAAACTAATAAAAAGTGTTTTCAAAAAATCTTTTCTTAAATATCTCTAGCACAATGGATGCTGTTAAACTTGTGAAAGTAGGGTATGGAAATCCAGTGTAAGCAATGAGAACAGATACACTCTGCTGATACCTCAAGATGCAGAAAGATCTGTTGGGAAAAAGACTTTGGTATAATTTGTACCATTCTACACCTATAGCTGCTGAAAACCAAGGTACGATACAAAACATGCCATCATTGACAGATTAAGTCACACAGTAGTATTTTTTTTTATTTTGATATTCTTGCCTTGTCTTTTTCTCTCCTTTTTATCCTTGTTTATCTTGGCAATGTAATGTTTACAAAAATAATTCTGTTTTCATGACAAAGCGTTTCTTTTGCATAGGTCATTAAGCTCAGTACTCATTCTATAAAACGGTAGTTACAATACGAGATAGAATCTATGGAGACATATTTAATTCATATAAAATCAAACCTCAACCTTTTTGAAATTTCATATTTCATTCTTGAAGCTGTCTGAGTCAGCAACCTGACAGTGAATGAACAGTTTTATTTCAATCATTCGCTTACAGAACACTTGTGACTTTAACCCATCTCTTATTCTTGTACATTTTATAGAAATTATTAAGCAAGCTGTAGTTTCTGAACTCCCCTTTCACAGCAGGATATAGCTTCTCATGCACTTGTGCACACCTTGAACAACTTGCCATCTATCAAACTGAATGCTTTTCATTTTTAACTGCATAATCAAGACCAAACAAGGCCTCTTTGCTATCATATGGTTAGAAGGCCTTTTCACGTTATATTCTAAGACCAATTCAGCCTGCTAATTTTTATTAGACTTTTACTTCACTTTAATTTTGCATCTGTCTACATCCTTAGCAAGCTTCTTCATTTGAATACAAGTTAATTCTGTAACTCTACACACATTTAAAACTTTCCCAAGTATTAGCTTAGGTTTTGACAGATGTTCTGTACTGAATTTTACATTTTATGCTGCATATAATTCTTTCCCTCAGCAGTAAATCACGTAGCTCTCCAATTTCAAATTCTTTATCTGTATCTCATTTCAGTCACATATGCATCAATGTATTCTTGTGAATCTTCATAGGACTGTAGAAGTCACATGGAACGTAAGTCAAGAGACCATATGCACCTTGCTGATACCTCCCCTTGACATCTATCTCCCACTTCCAGGAAGGCAAAACATGTCAGGCCCAGGATGAATTTGTGGATACCCATCCAATTATCCTGGTTTGTCTTGAAATATGCAAGGGTGTGACTCTATTTAACATGTAAAGGTAATTTGTTCCAGAGACAAGATAACCACCGGGTGATAACTGTCCTTCCAACATGCTTTATTTATCCTTAGTTTTCCTATTTGTTAGCTGCTTATCTTATTGAGATACAAGACTCCCTGTAAAGCTGGTTAGAAAGGTATGTGGAGGGGACAAGATCAGAGAGCTGCATTAGCTCATACATAGAAGTACTAACTAGTTGGCTGTGAAGGCCCTACCTCCCTACATGCTGAAGTTTCTGTGATAGGCCAAGGCAATACAGTCAAGCATGGACACAGGAAATGACCCACCTTTTGTAAGACAGGAACACCTGCCATTCCTACTTGCAAGCTTAGCCCAGAAGCTAACTTTTACCCATGCCTGTACTAGAACAACAAGAACAATATGACTATTTTTGTGCATCACCCCACTCCCACCTCATCACTTCTCCTGGAAGAGAGATAAGCAGCGAATGTCTCTTCATTCCTTTCTTCCCCTTCACAACATTCCCAAGCCACTAAGTGAGTACAGATCACCTTGTCCAGGTTGCGTGGGTCATAGACAGAGCTTTAGATGTGTAAAACAGCAGAGTTGGCTTAATTCACTAAAAATGCCATTTTCCCTAAAGTGTTCAATCTGTTGCAGTACTTACTAACTTTATGGATATGGAAGTGGGTTCAAAAGATTCAGAAACTAAATGTAGAATATATGTGGAGTGACAAGCATGGGAAGTCCAAAAGGAGCTTTTGTTTACCCTTCTAAGAGAAGGTGGATGGTACTTATTTTACTTTAGACTTATACACAGTCATTTACCCTATATTACATATTCAGGGCTCTTCCATTGTGGACAAGGATAGAGACAGCTGTCCTGTATTGCTGTATACAGATGGAGCTGATATAGTATATTAATTGCCTCCATAAAAGCAGTAGGAAGTTGATACCCTGCATGAGTTCCTCGAGTAACATTGGCTGTGTTGACTAAAATGAGTGGAGTCGAGTCATTGTGTTGTGCATTCATCTCTTAATGGAATTACTCAATTATTTAAATTGGTGCGGGCACTGTAAATGGGAAGAGATAGAAGAACATCAGAGCAGAATTGGTACATGGTATGCAAAAAAAAAAATGGCATGCAGCAGGTTTTGGGAGAAAGAGTTTCTTGGCCTCATTTGATCACTTGCCAAAGGCTTGAAGACAAGGGAGGTGTGAGTTTTGAAGGTACTTACAGCCACTGTGGTCCCTACTACAGGCGGAGAGTACTCCTGGACAGAGTTATCACCCGGTGGTTACCTTGTTTCTGGAACAAATTACCTTTACATGTTAAATAGAGTCACACCCTTGCATATTTCAAGACAAACCAGGATAATTGCATGGGTATCCACAAATTCATCCTGGGCCTGACATGTTTTGCCTTCCTGGAAGTGGGAGACAGATGTCAAGGGGCGGTATCAGCAAAAGATGCCATCCTCACAGAAAATCAGATCATCCTATATTTACAAGGTTCTGATATAAGGGGTGTAGAAAATGTCAGGGGTAGCATCAAACACCATATAGGGAAGTATGGGGTACAGAAGATGTAGCATCTGTTGACTTGGGTGTATGTGAAGGAATTACATAACACCCCATTAATGCTGGAAACCATGCTGGTGCACATTCAAGATGAGAATGCTGAACCCAGTTACATAGGCTGCAATACCTGATATAATCTGAATGCTCAGATTATAAGGCACAACTGGTATATGCAAGAAACATGACACTGGACTGTCAGTTGATAGGTGGTATATGGTCCTTTGTTACTAATGTGACCTTGGAGTTGCTTACTAGCTCAGCATAATGTATCAGTGGCAAAGATCTGTGCCTCAAACTGCAGGTTCCAGGGTTCAGTCCTGACCTCCAGTACTGGGTAGAGTCTACATACTCTGTCCATTTGTCTTCCTCTGGCTACCCTAGTTTCCCCTCAACAGCATGCTGATTGATTAGTTGCACTAAACTGTCCACGTATATTGCATTTATCCCCGTGCTTGTAGCTCAGACCATGATAAAAGAGGATCTAAAATGGCCAGTTTAGTTATCTGGTTAACAAAAAATAAGTTAAAACTAGATGTGTTCCTTTGGTTAATGTCTTTTGGTGCACTTTCTTTCATCCAGTTTATGTTGGTTAATTTCAGGGGAAGACATGTGGGATGTGCAGCTAACTGTGATTGATCATAATTTATTAACTGCTCACCGAAACAGTCCATAGCAACCGGAACAACAAAAAATTCAAGCACAGTTGCAGAAGTATGCAGTTAATTGGAATGCCAAAGTGATTTTATTTTCCAGGGTTATTAAAAAACTTCCCAAAGATGTGGCCCCTTATCATTAGCTAGAAAGTTATAGCACAAATCATGAATTGCATCGAGGCAACATATGTGTAAGAATTAGGTCACTGAGGATCTACTCTAGTTTCACTGTTCGGTATTCATCATTTTATTGTTTGTGTTATCTTCTGCTGCCAGACCATTGTGGTCAATGTTTGTCATTTCAGTGTTGAATGTGCAATATCAAAGTGTCATATTTTGATGGAATGTATACCAGCAGTGCATCAGCTGTTTTCTTCTGTTATGTTAATGTTTTGCACATGGTCCTTGCTTGCCTGAACTGACTAATGTATGCTTATAAAGAAAGAACAACAGTAAACAAAGTAGTTGCAATTGCCTATACATGAATACAGTGCTTCTGGGTACTGAGCACTATAAAGGAAAGCATTGTTAAAATGGCTGTCTTCCAGTAAACCTATGTGTCAGACTCATGAAAAATACATTTTTTTTCCAAGATAGTCTTTTTGGGGACATTTATGGTCTTTTGACAAAACTCTAAAACAAAAGATATTTACAAGATACCCGAGCTCAGGTGTCAACTGTTACACATGCTTGAATGACAAAAAACCCTTGAACTGCAACTGTAAAACATTCCATATCTTCATTTCTGGCCACAAAACTGTTGAATGCACTTCTATACGCAATAGGAAAAAGGCTGACTAACCATATCAAAGTTAGACTCAAGGCACTGCTTCTTGCAGAGGTTGAATGTAGGTGTAGTAGTACTGCTACACTAACAAAAAGTATTCTGAATGGACATTTCTCAATCGCTGAAGCCCAAGGCAATTAGTAATGGTTTGTGCAAGTGATGTCTAAAGTAACTGTGATGAATGTTGTTAAGGTTGCCATTCTGTTTTATTATATTTGAATACAAGATTGTCCTAATGCTACTTATTTTTTTCTCATCTTACTAACCTTAACTTGTGTATGCTTTTTGTATTAATTTATTGCAACTAGGTTTGGGCTAAAAAGGGTCCCTTATGGTCTAATCCAACTAATAAATTAAAAAAAAAAAAAAAAAAAAAAAAAAATTCACTATTTTTAAATGTTAAACTATTCTAAGTGAACTTGCTCAGAACTGAATTAAATATCTGCCAGTGTATGTTATATGGCGGGTGTAAACCGAATAATCAGGAACTCAAAATCGCTATTGTGGGGGGCTGTGCACCCCACACTCCCCGCTAAATATATATTCCTACTCCAAGATCGCACTACAGTGAGGAAAAGGCAAATATTCTGATCTCACTGTACTGCGATCCTAAAAAACCAACATCGACTTCCTGATTATTTGCTCTTGTGAGTGATCGACATTTTGGCGTTCTAAAGTAGACCTTGTGTAAACCATGTGAATGGAACATCACACTAAGGGAATTGTAGGGATATTTTTGAAGAAAAATGATGAAATCCAGCATGCCTTACAGGGACAGTAAGCTTCAAAGTTAATAAGTCCTGTGTAAGAAACGAATACCTATTTCTGTGGTGAGTGCCTCTAGGAGTTGCTACTTAATGCTAGAATTCTAAACCTCAAAATGCACTCTCTCGAGGCACTCCTAAAAATGAAGAATATTGATATCTGTGCAGTAACTGAGACCTGGTTCAAGGCTCCAGAGAGCACCCCTGCAATTCCAGGCTACAACTCTTACCACACTTTTCGGCCATCAAACCAGGACAGAAACACTAAAGGTGGAGGAGTGTCAATATTCACCAAGGATATTCACACCACCAGGCTAGTTGCCCAACACAATGCGTCTCAAATTCTCCAGGGGCAACTAACACTAGGTAAGACTGCAATCCAAATTGTAGCTTGCTACAGATCCCCCACGATACCCCAAGATTCTCACTACACCTTTCTAAACATACTGGAAAATATTAAGATAGAACCAAACACCCTAATACTGGATGATTTTAACTACCCTGCCATTAACTGGAAAAATTACTCATGTACCAACACCTTTGCCCAACAGTTCTTGGAATTCATAAATTCCAAAGCCCTGGATCAACTAATCCATAGTCCCACCAGGGGCTCCAATATCCTAGACCTGGTCATTACCAACATGGGCTCAAGCTCAATGCCAAGAAATGTATAGTTATCCCCTTTGGGAAAAAAACATGTACCCATGAATTACCATATAGGTGGCAGTGCACTAAACACCGAAAGTGTGATAAGAGACTTAGGGACACAGGTGACAGTGGTCTCGCCTTCGATAACCACATTGCCACAACAGTCAGAAAATCCTTCTATGTGTTACACCTCACCACTAAGGGCTTTTCATCCAGAAAAAAGGAGGTCATTGTCCCACTGTACTCATCCCTTATTAGACCCATTATAGAATACAATGCCCTGTTTGGTATGTACCTCTCAAGACATCTGCAACAACTGGAAAGGCTGCAGAAATACTTCACTAAAAGAATCACAGGCCTAAAGCAGATGCCCTACGCTGACCACCTTAAAAAACTCCAGCTATACTCTGTCACATATCGTCTACTCAGAGGCGATCTCTGCTTAACATACAAGGCCATGTCAAACCCAGAGCTGCTGGACATGCTACACTTAAAGAAATCCTACTCCCTCAGAGCCACATGCTCCAGGGATCTAAACCTTGTCATCACAATAAACAAAACATGCTGGAGGGATAGGTTCCTGACCCAGAGACTCCCCAGACTCTGGAATAGATTGCCCAAACATGCCAAGCAGAGTGCCTCTTTGGCCCTCTTCAAAAGGAACCTTGATGATTAGATGGCACAAAGGAAATTCACCCCGGGGATTACGTCAGTCGCCCTGCTAGACAGGGATCCAGGGAAGTAAATACTGTGGGAAGAAATAACCAGGGGAATTGTTATGGCTAGGCTTGTATAGGCCCTATGGCTGATAACCTAGCACCAACCTATGAACCTATGAACCTATAAGTTGCACTTGTGATTGTTATTTCATTCTAGTGTCAGACTTGCAGACTTTCGTTGGGACTCTTATTTTGTGCACATGGAGTGACAGTGTAATGATGTAATGGAGAAAGTGGTGAGCAATTCTGCTGCCTTCATGAAACTTTGGCTCTCTTTGAGATTACCTATTACAGCCATAACTGCAACATTGATAGTCCTTCTGGCCAAGTGGTCACTGAGCTGTGAAGCTGATGAAATGTCATTAGTGTAACTACATGTCTGACTTCTGTAACTTGCTGTGTGATGTTAATATTTGATTTTCCCATCATCTTCATTGTACACTACTGCTGCAGCAACACCAGCTTTACTGTTTGAGAATGCCTAAATTTGAGAAAATTAGAACTAAATTTGCAGGTGACACTGAGTGCCAACAGTTTATAAAATACTCTGCTTTTGTTATCAAGTTAGTGTTAAGTTTAAAGTTTTAATAAAGATAGTTTTCGATGGAATGTAGACTGGGAAGGCATACTTAAAATGTTGTGCCATTACTGTGTCAAACATCTTTATATTTGTCTTGAAGTAATTGCATACATTAATATATCATAAATAAATGGAACTGCAGACACAAATTACTTAACTGGTTTGTACAAATATTTTATTGTGCTTGTTATCTTTTTACAGGCAGAAGGCTATGTCATTGGGAGTTGTATTAAGCATATTCCTATTGCTGGACGAGATATTACATACTTTATACAGCAGCTGCTCAGGGAGCGGGAGGTTGGAATTCCCCCAGAACAGTCACTAGAAACCGCTAAGGCTATAAAGGTAAGAGATCCATAAATGTCTTGCAAGAGTGGCATTTATGGTTTAAAACCTGCACCTTTGGCAATTAAATAAGCTAGAATTTCTGGAACCATATAGGTATGACTGGATAGTTTTGTCTCTTTTTAACCAATAAACAATGTTAGAGATCAGTGCTAAAGTGAACTAAAATTTTTGAAAATTAAATTTTAGAGAGATGCAAAATGATGCATGTGTTACTCAGATCAGAATGCAATACTTAAACTTCACTGATTTACCTGCATATGACGTCATCTATTCAAGTGTATGACTTTTTATATGACTATTGTAGATTGTTATTTTTGTCACTGTGTTAATAGGTCTTCTTTTACTGAATATAATCAGTTGCTTTAAGTGACATGTTGGGATCCAATAAGCAAGTACTCTTCATGAAGAAAAAAAATTGATATATAAATTACCTGCTATAAGGGAATCCTTTCAAATTCTCAACATAAAAGTAATTACTATCTCACAGTACAGACAGCTGTAGTTTAAAGATTTCCTTGCATTTGAAAATCGTTTAATTACAAAAAACTGCCTTTGAAATATTTTCTTCATATATAAAAACATTTTGTGCTTTGGAAAAATGTGTTGCAAATTAAAAATCACTTAACTGTTAATAGTATGGGGGTTTTGTTAGACCCTGCTTTTTGTATGAGTACATTTTGTAAAAATGGATGGAAAGAAAATAATGCACACAGAAACCAGACTATGTAGTCACTTAAATCCTTTTGTCCAATGCTGAATTTAGAAATTCTGATATATTTTATCCTACTTTTACTACAGACCAATACTTGCAGTGCTATGGCCCTTGAGAAGCTGGTGTTTTCACATACATAGACAACATGCCATAACAGTATATGATGGAGATGTCCATGACCCATATTCATGAAAGCCTACGCTTTGCTCTAAGAGCGTGTACACAACGTGCAGCAACAAGTGTGCTGTTTTGTATTCGTTAAGCAGCTCTACACATCACGTCTACCCACATAAGGGTAAGAAGAATAATATATGAATGAAGGCATACATAGGGGAATTACATGCTAATGAAGCAGTTGAACATGGTGAAGAGATTCAGGAATGTATAAAACCTTTGTGTGTATGTCTCGCTCCCTTTTGGCCTCAGTTTCAGTACTATTTAGAATACAGTCACAAAATTAGAAAAAAAGTTAAGGGGTTACTGCTGCTGTCATTAACCTGTATGTCCATGTTCAACAGTCTTTAATACAAGGTGCTGTTGCTGCTGTCAGATCTCGGCCTACAAGGGAAAGAGTGTTCCGACCATGTTTGACATATCATGGATTTCATGATATCGAAATAGTAGAGCACTACAGAGTGGATAGGGATACCTTACAGGAAATAATCAAACTCTGCCACCCTCAGCTGAGGCCCTGGGGAAATTGTGGAGAACATATACCAGTGAAAACCAAGGCATATGTAGCATTAAATATACTGGCTACAGGCACTTGTCAGAGACCTACAGGGAATAAATTTGGATTTCACACATGAGCCTTAAGAATATTACAGCAGTTTCTAAATGCAGTGCTACAGCATGTAAGAGATCATATTTGGCTTTCATGTACTCCAGAGGAGAGAGCTAACACCATGCATCATTTCTATACACACACATTAAAATGAAAACCCCACCTGGAGAACAGGGAAGGTGGTGCATCAACAAAAAAGGACATCATTCTATCGACTGTCAGGCACTCTGCAATGCCCAATGGATCATCTACAATGTGTATGCAAGTAGCCCTTGCACTTTTCACAGCTCACACGTATGGTACACCTGTGACCTATATATATATATATATATATATATATATATATATATATATATATATATAAGGATTTCTAGGTGTGAGTTTTCACAAGGTCGTTTAGTAGGTGATTCAGGCTGTGATCTGCAACCTCTGCTCATGACACCCATGAAAAATCCACACAACCCCACTGAGCAAGGTTACAATGGCACACAAGCTCAAACTAGGAATATTGTATTTGGCTTGCTCAAATCAAGGTTCCAATGTCTAAACACATCTGGTGGTGCCCTGCGTCATGATCCAGCCACATTGGCCAAAATACTAACAGTCCATGCCATGCTGCACAGTATAATTGTCAGGAAACAGCTGCAACAAGGACAACAAGGCCAAGGACCCAAGTTCTCAGCAACACAGGCAGGGCCAGCAGACACAGATGTGGAGTCTGAAGAAGAACAAGAAGCTGTGCATGATCTTGGTAGACGTAGGCGTGCACAATATGCTATGTCCCTGGCTAAGAGGCAAAGGATAGTGCACGCACTATCTACCTAACTGGAAACTTAAGAAGCTAAACACATGCAAATGGTAATAGCAATGCATGCAAAATTATCAGCCTTTGCTTACCTATGTAATGGTTGTATTCTGTGATCATCAGACAGCGCCAACTCCAGAAGAGAATTTGTAGCAGCAGCATTAGCTAAGGTAAGTGATAGACCTGTAAAGAAGAGATAGAAAAAAATTGCCCTCATATGCAAGTATTGTACACCAGTAAAATAAAGCATGGCTTAGCTGTACAGGAGTGTTAGCAGTAACTCATGAGTGACATGTGCAAGATAAGGATTAATCTGCCCAATACTGTGCATCACACACTGAAGTTGCCCACCATTGACACGCTAACAGTGACCAGGGCAATCTGTCTTAGTATTATTTGCAGAAGGTGCTAAGCGTGCACTAATTACTAACTAGTAGGACTACATTACTAAGAATACTACTGCAAATATGAAGATCACACTGTGTAACAATCATTTGAACTTGAGCAGGAAAATCATAAAAGAAAACACTACAATCCTTTTGATTAAAGCAAGCATCTGAGTAAACGAGCATTAGTTATCCATTCTGTGCACCAGACATAGGCAACCCTAAAGAAATGTGCAAAAGGCAGGGGACAGTTATCATCACTTGTACAGGGTGATAGTGGTGATGGTAGTGCGGGGTGGGAGGTCACAGAAGGGCAAGCCTGTCACCAAAAAAGAGAGTGCATGTGTGTGTGTGTGTGTGTGTGTGTGTGTGTGTGTGTGTGTGTGTGTGTGTGTGTGTGTGTGTGTGTGTGCGTGTGTGTCTGAGAGAGAGAAATCAGGTTAACAGTAAATATCCATTGTCAGGCCAACAGGTATAAATCAATCAATATTAATGTTTATATGCATGGGTATATAAATTGGAAGGGTTAAGATAAATTTTAGTATGTGTGGGTCTGCAGGAACGCAGTCAAAATACTTGTGCTAACAATATGCACAGGCATCCTGGACAGGTGAGAGCCGTGCATGGTAGAGAAGTTCACTGTCACTGCCCCTGATCATGTGACCTTCCTACATCAGGAGTTGCACTGCTAGTCCTATGACCCTGGATAGAAGTCAGGGTGCTACCTGAATATGAACAATATTTGCTGGATGAGCTCTAATCATGGCAACATCCACGACCACAACTATGTGGTCTACTATGTCTGGGTGTAGACACCTCAATCACTGATGCAGCAGTGGAAGTAGTGCCACTACAGGAGCAGGATCTGGCATAACCATGTTGACTAATACCTGATGATGTAGCGGCTCTCCAGTCATGTGTATGCTGACCCCCCCCCCCCCCCAGGAGACAATCCATTATAGACACTGCATAATGCAGTGTGTCATTCATCTAGTCCAGGACGTCACTCACAAGGTTCAGGTAGCCTTACACATCAGAATGCACAATATTCAGTACTCTTTACTATCTCATGAGGCCCTGGTGGAATGTACCTGTGCCTCCATGATGACCTTACACATACTTTGCATGGCACCTACTAATACACCAACATCAGGTTGATGGTGGAAAGCATGTTTTCTCTGAGCACATCTACCAATATCCCTGTGTGGTACCTCACACTCATGATGGCTGGGGGTAGGGTGGACTCTGCCAACTCTGCAAATGTAGTAACCACGCTACCCTGATCAGCTGTATCACCCTCAACCTGTCCTATCTCAGACGGTTCTGACTTATGAATATGTGTAGGCATACTGACTTTCAGTGTAAAGACCAATCTGAGTGGTGATTGTTGGCCCAGGGCCCAGTCTCATGTGCTATCATTGAGTGTTTTAAACCCATTTGGTTTCATTGGTATTTATTGCCCATGTTTGTACGGGTTCAAGCTCAGTTTACCAGAGCTGCACAGAGCTTGACAATTTGCAACTGTACCACTGAGTTATCCGAAGCATCCTTTGCTTTCTACTGCAAAATAAGTATAATTTTTACTTGATCTGCACTTCTTGTACTGATTTTTACTATTTGCTGTTATTTTTTAACTGTATTTTTGCTCTTAGCTGCACTTTTTAGCCTAGTATTGACTTGGCTCAAATTTGCTGGACCCAGACCTTTTTTGCAGTTTCTGAGCACTTATTCAGCTTTCCTCCACAAAAGAGGACCTCCCTTGCACCCTTGTGAGAGAAGTGTAGCTAACGACCCACCTGAGTGGTAATTGTTGGCCTGGGGACCAGTATCTGGTACTATCATTGATTAGAGTGTTTTAAATCCATTTAATTTCTTTGATATTTACTGGCCATGTTTGTGCGGTGCACATCATTGCACACTACCATGCAGTGATGGTTACCATTGTCGGTTATAGATGCAAAATTCCAGACAGATACATTTTCCCTTAGTCAGCTGCTTGTGTTCCATCTGAGGTTTCTTGCTGTTGTGCTTCACTGCCCAGAGAGACACTCAGGTGAGCCTCTGAGGTACCAATACAAGTCTCACCCACTAAGCCTTTCATAGTTTAAAACTTCTACTAGCCCCTCAGCCATATCCTAGTCCTTGTAGTCCTCCCCCCATTACTGACCACAGTACTTTACCTAATATCATGGATGGACAGTTTCTCACAGTTTCTCCAGCTGACCTGGTCAACATGGGCATCTTGAGGCAGTGTAGCAATTGCCTCATGTACATTGACAACCCATTAATTCTATGTCCCACAAATTCAGTATGTGAGAGATGTATCTATGTTATGAACCTAGAATCTGTGCTCTCTCACTGACAAATCAACATATCAGATACTAAGGGTGTTATCAGCTCACACTCACACAATTCACCTACTGCACCAACAACCCTCACAACACCTAAGCCCACATATGCAGAGGTACTCACCAGAAGCCTACCTAAATATCATAGACCTCCCAAACATAAGCATTTCTCAAATAATTCAGTACCAGCTGAACACAGTAGGTTCATACGTCCATAGGTGTGTACTAGGCTAATGGCCCTGGAGGCTTTATAAGCCTAGCCCAAAAAAATTGCCCAGGCACCGTGCCACCTGATTAGTTCCCATGGGTCTATATTAAATCAGCGAATGATTAAAATAGTGAACGCTGATTTATACACACTTTAAAACCAAAACCTGAAAATCCCAAAGACATGGAACAGCAATTTTTTCCCCAGGGAAAAAAAATGCTGTTCCACAACAAAAAAAAAAAAAAGCTCAAAGCACAAAATAAAGTGGGGGGCTTCCACACACCCCTCCTACTTAAATATAGCAACTCTGAGATTGCACCACAGCGGAGGAAATGGCAAATGCCCAAAAACGGCCCAGCATTTTTTTTCCCTGGGAAAAAATCCCTTTTCCATGTCTTCGTGATTTTCAGGTTTCGGTTTTAAAGGGTTGATAAATCAGTGTTCACTATTTTAAGCATTCGCTGATTTAATATAGACCCGTTCCTACTGCCCCTATCCAGTAGGGCAACTGGAGTGATCCCTGGGGTGAACTTTCTGTTACCCAGCCACTCGTCAAGATTTCTCTTGAAGAGGGCCAGCAAGGTGCTCTGCTTGACATGAATGGGAAGCTCATTCCAAAGTATGAGCAGTGATTGGGAGATTAACCTGTCTCTCCAGCATGTTCTGTTAATTGTGGTAATGAGGTTGTGATCTCTGGAGATTGTGGAGCATGGGAATAGGCATTTCTTTATGTGTAGCATTTCAAGTAGGGCTGGCTCAGACATGGCTTTGTAAGTCAAACAGAGATCACCTCTAAGTAGACGACCTCTTTCTTCCTGGATGCGAAACCTTTAGTTGTAAGATGTGTCATACAGGACTTTCGACCATAGTGGCAATGTGGTGGTCGAAGGTGAGGTGGCTGTCGACCTGGGTGTCCAGATCTCTTATGGCCCTTTCAGTGTTCAGTGGGCTCCCATCAACATGGTAATTTGTGGGAACTGGGTTTTTCCCAAATGGGATGATAACACATTTTTTGGCACTATGCTTCAGGCCATGGTTCCGACACCAGTCATTGGTCTCAGAGAGGCCCTTTTGTAGGATGTCTGCATCACTTGGGGAGTTGATAATGACTCCTAGCTTGCAGTCATCAGTGAACTTGGTCAGTCAGAGTCCCTCTGTGTTGGCCTGGAATTCTGAGAAGTAGATGACAAACAAGAGAGGGCCCAGGAATGAGCCCTATGGGACTCCACTTGTGACTGGTCGACAGTCTGACTTGGAATCCACACCTTGCACTCTGTGGGTCCTGTCTGTAAACCAATTTGCAACCCACCTAGTGATGTAAGGATTGATGCCTAGTTTGGTGAGTTTATCAATGATACCTGAGTGGGGAATGGTATCAAAGGCCTTGGCCAGGTCAAGGCAGGCTGTATGCACTGCCTTACCCTCATCCACAGCCTTGGTGACTGCCTCAAAGATGTCAACCAGGTTCAGCAGGCAGGAGCTACCCTTGACAAAGCCAAAGTGTGGGGTCAAGAGTTTGGAAATTGCCTATATCTTTGTTAAGCAGGCATATGATGATGCGCTCCATAGCTTTGCATACAAGACTCGTCAAGCTAATGGGGCAATAGTTCCCAGGGTCTGTAGTTGCTCCCCCTTTATGGAGCAGGATGACTGTAGCAGTGCACCATTCATTAGGGACATAGCTTGAGGTAAGGCTGTAATTGAACAAGGCTCGCAGATGTGGTGCCAGTTCGTTTTGTAGCTCATGTAGGACGCAGCCAGGGATATTATCAGGTCCCATGGATGCTGTATTCCTGGCTTTGGAAATGCAGCTTTTACCTGTGCTACAGAAATGGTGGGTACCAGACTTTCTTCTGGTATTGTGATAGGGCCCTTAGGGGGGAGGGGTAAAGTTGGCACTGAATCTGTCAGCCAGTATGTTGGCTATATCTGTTGGCCCAGTATAGGAGGTGCCAGTGTGCGATATCTCAGAGAAAATCTGGGTATTGCCTTGGAGGTTTTGATATAGCTATAGAAGGCTTTGTGGTTGTTTTTGGTGTCAGCCGTAATTCTGCCTTCATAACTGGCTTTAGAGGATTTAATAAGGGATCTCAGCTTTTTGTTGAGACTGATAAGGGAGATTATCCAGTCTTCTGACTTCATTTTCTTCCTTTTGTTGTAGAGTTTATTGATGGCTGGGGACCACCAGATTGGCTTCCTTTTTTTTGGAGGAGAGCAACTTAGTTCTATTTGGTATGGCAAGGCCAATGCATTTATGTACATGCTCGTACAGTGCATTGGTGTATGATTTGGCAGTCATGCAGCTATTTTCCATTGGCATGGGTGCCGAGAAGTTAGCCACCTTTGTTTTTAGGAGGGCAAAGTCGGCTTTAGAGAAGTTTTTCAGGGTGGTCACCTTAGTGGTGATTGTAGGTGAGATGGAGATTTCCATGGTGATCAGTTTGTGGTCAGATTTAACCAGGGAGGAGTTGACTATAGGTGTGGAGCAGTGGTCTCCCATGTTGCTGATAACCAGGTCGAGGATGTTGCTTCCTGTAGTGGAGGTCAGAATGAGCTGATCCAGGGCATTGGAATTAATAAATTCCAGAAAGCGTTGGGCCTGTACATGGGTACTTGAATAGTTTTCCCAGTTGATGGAAGGGTAGTTGAAGTCACCAAGTATGAGAGTATTGGGTTGGACCTTGATAGATTCAAGTGTGCTTAGTAACTTGGAGTGAGAGTCTAGGAACATGTTTGGGGTTCTGTAGCAGGCTGTAGCAGGCTATGACTTGTATAGCCATCTTACCCAGTGTTAGTTGTACACATAAGAACACACGCACCAGTGTCTCACCTAACAAGCCCCTAGGCAAAGCACAAAATCTAATGTTTTGATCACAGGTGACTCCATTGTGAGAC
The DNA here is from genome assembly GCF_019279795.1 of Protopterus annectens. Lineage (NCBI taxonomy): Eukaryota > Metazoa > Chordata > Ceratodontiformes > Protopteridae > Protopterus > Protopterus annectens. The sequence continues at coordinate 435,731,793 of NC_056732.1, read as the reverse complement.
ACACACATCTCCCACTCACCAGGCTGGGTAAAGAAAAAGTCAGTTAGTTGTCTGTCAGGTGCCAGGATCCACCACATCACACACGCACTCAGGTCTCTCAACAACAGGCAATGTTATGACTCTGTCATAGTCCATGTTGATGTGAATGACCTGAGATGTACCTGTCTGGACTGTATGAAGAGAAACATGACAGAGCTCTCTGAATATATGCCCTAAGCAGGTATGTATCTAGCCTTAAGCAGCATTTTACCTTCACCTAGGATGATGCCACAATACAGACAAAAAATAAATGATTTCAACAATTGGCTTAGTTTCTGGTGTCATTCCAAGGAGATCCAGTACCTGTCAGCCTGGAATGATATGGTTGAAAGACCATGATGCTTTGCTACAGATGGTCTTCACCTGTCACCTCTTGGCTTTCGGTTACTGGTTAAGGCACTTACTTCTTCCATAGTGCCTTTTTTAGGCAGTGTCACAAGAACAAAATTCCCAGTGTAAAAATATCCTCAAAAAAACAAGCTCAAGGTTGTGATGCTGAATGCTAGGAGTCTTAATCTGAAACTGCACTCACTAGAAGCATTCCTCACTTTAGAAGATGCTGACATCTCTGCAGTCAAAATAACCTGGTTCAAGGCCACGGAGGGCACCCTGGCCATACTGGGTTGTAATGGCTTACACACATTCAGACCACAAAATGAATGTGTGAGAACTAAAGGAGGATGAGTATCAGTTTTCATCAAAGATAAATACACCTCTAGATTGGTTAAGCAGAACGATTCCCTAGAGTTACTCCAAGTACAAATAACTGTAGGAAAGACCCCCCCTTCAAGTTATCATCAGTTACACGTACCCCTCCATGAACCATGATATCCACACTGCCTACTTGGATGTACTTGAGCTGCTGAAACTACAACCAAACACTCTAGTTTTGGGTGACTTTAACTACCCATCCATAGATTGGGTAAATTATACCTGTACTAACAAGCTTGCCCAAAGGTTCTTGGACTTTGTTAACTCCAATGCCTTGGAACAGAAAATTGGCTCCCCCACAAGGGGCCCAAACATGTTCACAAACATGGAAGATCAGTGTACCACCACAATAGTGCAGCCCTCCCTGGTGAAGTCTGATCATAAATCAGTCTTGCTCGAAGTATTGATTACTTCAGACCCCCCTCAGGAGAAATTAGGCTAAAAACTTATCCAAAGTCAACTACAGTCTCTTAAGAGATGGCATTAACAGCTTCAAAGCACCTGTTCCCCACTGGCGGCAAGGGCACCTAAACTGGGATATAAATCAATGCTCTGTATAAACATCTATACAACTGTACTAGCTCAGGCATACCTGATAGGACCAAAGCAAGATCCTCTAGAAAGCACAAGCCTGCCTGGTGGATATCTGCCATAAATGGGCTATACAACAAGGGGAAGACATTGCTGTCTAAGAACATGAAGGAATGGTCTCAGAACTGGAAGCACTCCAATCTCAGTTTGAACAAGCAAATACAACATCTTGTAAAGTCCTCTAAAGCTAATTACAAATCAAAATGTGCATCCATGGCTAAGGATAACCATAAAGCATTCTTTAACTATATATGAAACCTTAAAGAAAAGCCAAGATTTGTGCTGAACAGGTGAATGGTACCACTTATACTTAACCTGTTAAAATAGCCAACCTACTAGCAGACAGGTTCAGTGATCCCCCCCCCAGTCCCCACCACATATACCCCTAAACATTCCAACCACCTGTTTTTTACCTAGTGTGTCTAAAGAGCAGGTCTTAACCACTCTCTCCAAGGCCACAATCACAGACTCTATGCAACCTGATAATATATCAGACGGCATTCTAAATGGTTTAAAACAGGCGTTAGCAACACCATTAGGTACTCTCTTTAACCACAGCCTAAACACTGGTTTTGTCCCTGCAGAATGAGAAACAGTTACCATCTTCCCCTTGTACAAAGGGAGTGCATCCACTGACCCTGGGAACTATAGACCCTTCAGCCTGACCAGTCTTATCTGCAAGGCCATAGAGAGAATCATTCTGGGCCTTATTAACAAATATATAGGAAGCCTTCAAACGCTTGACCCCACCCAGTTTGGTTTTGTCAAGGGCAGATTGTGCCTGTTGAACCTGGTGGACTTCTTTGAGAATGTCACCAGAGTGCTGGACAAGGGCAAATCCGTGCATATGGCTTACCTAGATTTAGCCAAGGCCTGTGATACAATCCCCAACTCAGCATCATTGAAAAACTCACCCAGCTGGGGCTCACCCCATATATTATTAGGCGGGATGCAAACTGCTCACCAACAAAACACAAACAGTCAAAATAGGAGATTCCACCTCCACCAGCAGATCTGTTACCAGTGGTGTTCCACAGGGATCGGTGCTGGGGCCCCTATTATTTGGAATGTACTTCTCAGATTTACAGGCAAAAACAAAAGGTCTGTCACTGACAAACTTTACTGATGACTGCAAACTGGATGAAGTCATTGAGTCCCCAATGATGTCAACATTCTACAAAAAGGGCTTACTCAAACCAATGACTGGTGCCAAAGTTATGAACTTAAACTCAATGCAAAAAAATGCATTATCATCCCTTCCAGCAAAACCATTGTCTCTGCAGATTACCATATTAGTAGCAGCACCCTAAGCTATAAATCATTGGTGAGAGATTTGGGCATACAGGTTGACAGCAACCGTATCTTAGATCACCATCTCTGCACAGTAGTTAGGAAGGCCTTCTACATTGCTCATCTCATAAGTAATGGCATAGCTTCCAAAACAAAAGAGGTTATAACCCCCTTGTACTCTTCCCTCATCAGACCAATAATAGCATGCTTCCTTTGGTATGTACCTTACCACGCACCTGCAGCAACTAGAGAGACCTCAGAGGTTTCTCACAAAGAAAATTCAGGGTCTCCAGCACAAGTCATATGTGGACATACTATAATCACTGTCACTATATTCTGTATCATATAGACTGCTAGGAGATGACCTGTGTCTTGCATATAGAGCAGCCTTAATGGCTATGCTACACATTTGTAAGTCAAATGGCACTTGCTCTAAGGACCTTACCCTAGCCTATTACAGCAACAGGACTTGCTGGAGAGACAGATATGCCACAAAGGTTGTGTCTCTTGTGGAACAAATTCAAGTTAAACCATGTGATTATAACTACCCCAGGACTGAAAAAGTGGCTTGAATGAAAAAAACACAATGTGTGTTCTAAATGTAGAGATGTTTTCAAGTCAGTGAACCTTACTGTGGCTATCAACACAGGACTATTGCCCCAAATGGCAATTATTACTGCAACACTGGTAAAATAATATACATTGCTAGTTGCATGACATGCTCATCTTTCTAAATTGGTCAAATCAGGAGAAGGATTTTTGAGCACATATTAAGAAAAATGATGCTAGTAACACCCTGAATAGGCATTCTAAAAAATGTAGAAACTTCTAAAAGGTTCTATTTTTTTATTCTTGAAAACAGTTCCCCCTTTAGTATGAGGTGGACCATGGGAAGCTAGGTTGGAGTCTTGAGAATTATATTGGCAATTATTGCTTGATGCTTCCCAGCCCTCAGAGTTAAATGATAATATCAGCATTAGTACTGTTTTAGCCTTTAGAGCAGCTAAATTGTAACACCTAGCATAAAATGTTGTCCTATTTATAGAGATTTGTGATAGAATTATATAAAGTCAAACTGGTTTCCCCCACATTCATAACATGCATTTGATAGAAAAAATATATAATTTGGTAGAACTGTTTTTCTTTCACAGTAACAGAGGTTTGGTAGAACAGTTTTCTATCAGTGTGATATTTTTAGAAATAGCATGTAACCCAGCATCTGCAAGTACAGAAAAGGAATATGCAGTAAATAAGTATGATTAGCTTAACAGAATGTGCTGGTGTGGAACAAAAAATATTATACTTCTGAATATTTTTGTAACAAATAGCATTGACAATAGAGGCTTGTTGAAATATCATAAACAGTTGAATGTATACAGATATTCAAGTGAATAACGCTAAAGGGAAATGGTTAGCACAGCAGAAAAAGCTACAGCCTATCCTATCAATGAAAGAACATTTCAGCCTGCTGAGGAACTAGATTTCTCTGGATGAGATAAGGATGCAGAAAAAGAATGCTTCAATACATGAAAAGAATGTTTCATCAAAGATGAAGTTTGAAACTAGAAAAAAGTAACTGTAAAAAGCTGTCTGGTAGAGATTTTGTAATTTGAGTTATCTGAGGAAGTCAGTGTATCTGACAGTAGTGTATGTTATAAAGAAAATGTAAAAAAATCTTGATGGTAGTGCTTGGTCGGTTTGTTTCAATAAACCTTTCAGTAAATACGAATATGCAGTTGTACAGTATCTTAGTCTGTGTAACCTGTTAATTCAAATTAACAAGTTGTACCTTATTGAAACTAATTTTAAACAAGTAAACATTTCAGATACATTGAGGAACACATTTTAAGTACTTTCATTTATATTTAATATACTTTCTATATTAATTTGATTATTTCTAATGTCATACATGTGTTTTACATTTGTAACATAACCTGATCTTAGAAAAACATTTTAAATGTTTTTTTATGTTTATTTTTTATGTGTGTGTTTATATTTCACATTTATGTTTAATAAAACAATATGGAGTTAAAATGGTTCTGTAACTTTAAGGGTACCATTCAAATGACTGATTAATTAATTATAGGTGGTGATGCCATCTGTTATGTAACAGGAAGTGTTTTTATAGTACAGGAAGATGATGTAAATTTCAGTTTTGAAGAAGTTTTTTACATTATGAAATGAAAGTTGTTGATTAAACTCTGGGATATTAGCCCAGACAAGCATTCTTCTGTTCCTTTGTACATGTTCCTTAGTGCTAGTTAATGCTTATCTAGTGCAGATTAACCCATCTGGACATGGTGAATATGTAAATAAGGTGTCAGCTCATTCATGAATCACACAATCTGCACAAAATGCTCCTCAGGTAAACATTCTGTGAGGACCTATACAATATTGCAGTCATGCCCTAACAGTACAGGAGTAAGTATTGAGAAGTGTGGCTTGCTAAGGGGTTGCAAGTGTGACTCATTAACAGTAGTGTATGAATAATTAAGTGTTTAGCACTCCTACCATTTTGATGCCCTTTTAAAGAGGGTGTGTCATGGAGAATACTTTTTTAAAAGAAGTTTGAGATTATATTGGCTTACTTAGAAGATAAAACATTATAACACATTTTGGAATACAACTTTAAGAGGTAAACATGCTTGTGAGTACAAAATGTATGTAAGTTATGTCAAGTACATGAAAATGAAACATAACAAACAATACTTATCTAAATACATGCATATCATAATGCCATCACTTTAAAAATGTTTCAAAAGACAGTTGCTGTTCACAAAAGTAAGGGAATAACACACTCTTATATTGCATAGATTTGTTCTTACTGTGATGTGATTTCTTAGGTTAACTTGCAAATATCGCACTCATCCAGATATCAGCTGTGAATTGACAAAGGATACCCTTGATAAAATAGGTAAATTGTTCCATAAATGTAAAGTGTTAGAATGTTAAAGTTTGAATATATGCACTTCAGTTTCTCTCTGTTATAAATACCTCTCTTTATGTGGCACGTACTGTTAATTTTCAAAATGTTTCCTGTTGATGCTATGGTTTCAAGGTTTGGCTTTAGAGAGGGAGATGTCTGTGTGAAACTGGGGATCCTTAATGTCCACATGTTCATGAAACAAGACCTGAAATAAGACCAAAGAGTTGAGAAATCATCACAAATAGACATTTCCTTTGTCCAGAGTAGGAGATTTACGCCAGTGATTGTCAGTGGTCACTAGAAGTGAAAGATATTCACTCCCCAACGCAAAAACTCAAAAATTTAATTTGGAATGCCATCAGTAGCACAAATTAGACTGGCATTGGTGTGCTGCTATCAATACTCCAGACAGCACCGAGTGGAGAAAATATGCCTGGCAATTACCTTTATCTGGCTCAAGGTGTTCATGCAGTAATTTTGGAGCAGTGGTAGAGACAAAGCAGGGTTCAAATCCAATTTACAAATAGCTTTAATGAAGGGGTCAGAATGACATTTGTAATGCAATTTTTATTATGAAATGAACAACCCAGCTCTGTGTAATGAATGGTAAATATATTACCTATCCTGTTTGTGAAATTGTGTTAAGCAGTGATCATAGTTAATTAAAATTGCAGTTGCATGTGTATAATGCTAACAATATTTATTAGTAAATGACAAGCATTTGTTATGTCACTATCTCTGTGGCTTCACATGTTAATCCACTTATGTTTGTGTAACAGCAACAATAATGCAGGGTTTGATTCCAGCTTTTGATATTTTGAATTTACTATTCACAGTGACATCACTGTTTTGGTTTTGGAATTTGAACTATTTTCAGTAGTAATAACAGATTTTTATGTGCATGATGTAAAAATATGAAATGTATTAAATTAAATAAAATCAGTTATATAATGAATGAGGAAATATTTATAATCTGGATTAATTTTCTATATTTCTGAAGTAGGAATCATGACAGTAATGCATTTTCTTTAAAAAGATATAATTCTTGTATATGTAATTTCCTGTTTGGTCCCTTCCTAAAAAATGCCCTTACTTGAAAGCATGATGATGTGTAACAGAAATGTAAGTTATCTTGCAAAAACACTATTAAAAGACTGGATGTATCATGGTGATTTCTTTCTTTTTGCTTCTGTCTTTTTGTGATGCTTGGCATTGCATGTTAACTGTCAGCAGTCACTATCAATCAGCAACAGTTCAAGTCTGAAGGCAAAAACTAAAAAAAAAAAAAAACCTTAGTCGCACAAATGAGATCGATGCAGGCATGCTTCCATTAGCACTTTGGACAGTATTGAATGAAGAAAATACACCTGTCATTTGCATTTCTCTGTGGCTGAAAGTGCTAATACAGTACAAGTGGAACTAACTCTGGGCAAGACCGCAATCCGAATTGCAGCTTACTACAGACTCCCCACCATGCCCCAGAATTCACACTCCTCATTTCTTAATACACTGGAAAGTATTAGGGTACAACCCAACACCCTAATAATGGGCGATTTCAACTACCCCACCATTAACTGGGAAAACTACTCATGTACCAACTCTTTTGCTCAACGGTTTCTAGAATTCATAAATTCCAACGCCTTGGATCAAGTTATTTACACCCCACCAGGGGCAGCAATATCCTAGACCTGGTCATTACTAACATGGCCACACCAGAGGCCAATTCCTCTTTGGTCAGATCCGACCACAAGCTAATCAGCCTAGACATCCACATCCCACCCCCACCCCCAGTTAGGGAAACCATCGTAAAAAAACTTCTCCAAAGCCAACTTCACACTTCTTAAGACAGAAGTGGCAAACTTCATGACACCCATGCAGACGGACAATAGAGGTATGACTGCCGAATCCTACACAAATGCACTTTATAAGCACTTACACAAGTGCATGGCTCATGCTTTCCCTAATAGAACCAAGATGTTATCCTCCAAAAAAGGAAGCCAATCTGGTGGTCTTCTGCCATAAACAAACTCTACAACAGAAGAAAGAAACTGTTGCAAAAAAGAGTAAAATCCCATGACTGGAGGAACTCCCTGGTCAACCTCAGTAAGAAGCTGAGATCCCTCATAAAATCCTCCAAAGCTAGTTACGAAAACAAAATTGCCACTGACTCTAAAGACAACCACAAACCATTCTATAGCTATGTCAAGAATTTAAATGGGAACACTCAGATCTGCTCTGAGTTACAGCACAATGGCACTAAATATACAGAACCAACTGATATTGCCAACATCCTAGCAAATAGGTTCAGTGCTAACTTTACCCCCCTCTCACCCCCTACAGGGCCCATCTCTATACCGGAAGAATGCAAAGTTCCTATAATCATGGCTGCACAGGTAAAAAACACACTCTCCAAAGCCAAGAACACAGCATCCATGGGACCTGACAATATCCCAGGCTGCGTTCTACATGAACTACAGAATGAACTGGCACCCTACCTAAGTACCATGTTCAATCATAGCCTCACCACAGGCTTTGTACCCACTGAATGGCGCACCACGACGGTTATCCCACTCCACAAAGGGGGAGCCATGACGGACCCCGGGAACTACCGTCCCATTAGCCTGACGAGCCTGGTCTGCAAGGCCATGGAATGTATCATCATGGAACTCATAAACAAAGACATTGGTAATCTGCAAACTCTGGACCCTACCTAGTTTGGATTTGTAAAAGGCAGATCATGTCTCCTAAACCTGATTGACTTTCTTTGAAGCAGTCACCAAAGCCATATATGAGGGTAAAATGGTTCACACAGCTTATCTAGATCTCACCAAGGCTTTCAACACCATCCCCCTCTCTGGAATTATAGATAAGCTCACTAAACTAGGTGTAAATCCCTATGTCACAAGATGGGTTGCCAACTGGCTCACGGACAGAACACACACTGTGAAAGTAGCGGATTCCAAATCCGGCATCAGACCAGTGACAAGTGGAGTACCACTGGGTTCAGTCCTGGGTCCTCTCCTGTTTGGTATCTACTTCTCTGAAGTGCAGGCCATAACAGAAGGTCTTTGGCTAACAAAGTTTGCAGATGACTGCAAACTAGGAGCCATAATCGAAACTCTTAATGATGTGGACAAACTACAAAAGGGCCTCACTGAGACAGATACCTGGTGTCAAAGCCATGGCCTGAAGCTCAATGCCAAAAAGTGTATTGTCATCCCCTTTGGTAAAAACTCTGTACCCATGAACTACCACATAGCTGGTAGTCTACTTAATGCCAAAAATGTGATAAGAGACCTTGGGACACAGGTGGACAGTAGTCTCTCCTTTGATAATCACATTGCCACAGTGGTCAGAAAATCCTTCTACATGGCTCATCTCATCACAAAAGGATTCTCATCCAGAAAAAAAAGAGGTCTTTGTTCCCCTCTTCTCATCACTCATTAGACCCATTATAGAGTACAACGCCCCTTTTGCTATGTACCTCACAAGACATCTACAACAACTGGAAAGACCACAGAAATACCTCACAAAGAGGATTACTGGCCTCAAACAGATGCCCTATGCAGACCGTCTCAAAAAACTACAGCTTTACTCCATTGCATATCGCCTACTCAGGGGCAATCTCTGCCTAACATATAAAGCTATGTCAAACCCAGAGTTGTTGGACATGCTCCACTTAAAGAAATCCCAATCCCTCCGAGCTGCACACTCTAGGGACCTAAACCTTGTCACCACAATAAATAGAACATGCTGGAGGGACAGATTCCTGTCCCAGAGACTTCCCATACTCTGGAACAGACTACCTATCTATGTCAAACAGAGCTCCTCATTAGCACTCTTCAAGAAAAATCTTGATGATTGGATGGGAAATGGGAAATTCACCCCGGGGATCACTTCTGTGGCTCTGCTCGACAGGGGCACAGGAAAATAATTTTCTTGGGTGGCAAAAGCCAGGGTACATTTTTTGGCTAGGCTTGTATAGGGCCGATAGCCTAGTACCTACCTATGTACCTATAAGATTAGAGAAACAATATAGGTAATATAAGGTTGAATTCAGTTTGCAGATAATATTACTGGGGGGTCAGTATAGGTAGTGTCACAGAAATGTTATTAGGAGTTTAACATGAAGTACATCTAACAATCACACAGCCCCATTTAGTGATTGGTAAATAAGTCAGCTGTAATCTTTGTCAAGTATATTAAGCATAACAGTGGTAGTTCATTTAAAGTACTATTTCTTATGTATAAGCTGCACAATAGTTACTGGAAAAATGTAATTATTAGTTGTGTAGGGCAGTATGTCATGTAAAGTATGTATAGTACCTACCTCAATACGTTTTTCTTAGCTAATGCAACTCAATGCATATGAAACTGATTTATAGAAATAAGTACTGCTTTTACATGTAACTCTATGCTTGCTATCCTCCGTAACAGAGAGGATATTTAGAGGTGATAATATATCCTTTGAAATTTAATTCAGATTCTGATATTATCATCAAAAAGCATTTGAGGATTTCAGGGTGGAACATATGTCAATATACAGAGCATCCCACATGGCCAAGTCTCCCAGCCATATTATTACACTTGTAATATATTTTGGAGGAATCAACCCCAATTTTTCTGCCAGGCCATTTGTGTGCTTTCAGTTGTGCAAATGTAGTTAGCAAGGTTGCCCCTTCTTGCCCATAGGCTTTATTGGCCTAAGTGTATCCACAAAGATGTAAAAAGAAAAAGTAAAAAGTCACAGACATTCAGAAGCCATGTAGCTGAAACACTTTATGTCCTTGAGAGGCCATTTACATATATCCCATAGGCCTCTATTACAGGATGTTTAAGGTGTCAAACATTGAAAACTCTAATTTGGCTAGGTTTTTCCTGTATCTTGTACCTATATAGCAAGCATACATGCCTGCTCCAATAGCTCTTGATCATTTCTTAGTCAAGGTGTAAATGACCTTAGTTGTGTGTAGTTTCAATTCCCAGCAGCAATTAGCTTTTAATAAAGGATTCATAGGTTCATAGGTTTATACTAGGCTATCTGCCCTAAGGCATTTATAAGCCTAGCCCAAATTTTTGTGGCTTACGCCACCCCTTATATGAAAAAATACTGTGCCCATTAGTTTGTTGTGCCTCTGTCCAGCAGTGACACAGAGATGGCTCCCGGGATAAACCTACGATCTCCCATCCACAGGTCAAGATTTCTCTTGAACAGAGCCACCGAGGTGCTCTGCCTCACATGGATCGGGATTTTATTCCACAGCATATGGAGTCTCTGAGTGATAAATCTATCCCTCCAGCACCTCCTATTTATATCCGTGCTAAGGTTTAAGTCGCTTGCTCTAGTGGTTTTGGTGGATTTGGATTTTTTGAGGTGGAGCATGTCCATTAATTTCGGGTTGGACATGGCCTTGTATGTCAGGCACATGTCACCTCTGAGCAGACGGTATGCAACTGAATAGAGCTGGAGTTTTTTCAATCTGGCAGCATATGACAGATTTTGGAGTCCCTTTATCCTTTTGGTGAGGAACTTTTGGGGTCTCTCCAATTGCTGCAGATGTCAGGTGAGATACATCCCGAATGGGGCATTGTACTCGGTCATTGGTCTGATAAGTGAAGAGTACAGGGGAACAATGACCTCACTAGATCTGGATGTGAATCCCTTCATGATCAGGTGGGCAATGTAGAAGGTCTTTCTAACCACTTTAGCAACGTGAGTGATAAAAGAAAGGCCACTGTCAACCTGGGTCCCCAGGTCCCTGATAACCTCTTCTGTGCTTAGTGGATTGCCACCTATATGGTAACTTGGGGTTACCTTGTTTTTCCCAAAGGGTATGACTATACATTTTTTGGCGTTTAACTTCAGGCCATGGCTCTGACACCAGCTATCTGTTTCCGTGAGTCCCTTCTGAAGGATATCCTTGTCCGATGCACTTTCCACTATGGTGCCCAGTTTGCAGTCATCTGCAAACTTTGTCAGCCAAAGTCCTCCCATGTTGGCCTGTACTTCTGAGAAGTAGATGCCGAACAATAGGGGGCCAAGGACCGAGCACTGTGGGACACCACTTGTGACCGGCTTGGAGTCTGACATAGCGCCAGCAACTCTAACCCTGTGGGTTCTGTCCTTAAGCCAGTTTGCAACCCATCTTGTGACATATGGGTTTACATTTAAGCTGGTAAGTTTTTCTACAGTACCCAAGTGGGGTATTGTGTCAAAGGCCTTTGCAAGGTCAAGGTAGGCTGTATGGACTGCCTTTCCCTCATCAATGGCCTTGGTGACTGTTTTGAAGAAGTCGACCAAGTTCAAAAGGCATGATCTGCCCTTGACGAAGCCAAACTGGGTCGGGTCCAATGTCTGCAAGTCCCCTATATCTTTGTTTATGAGCTCCATTATGATCCTCTCCATAGCTTTGCAGACTAGACTTGTTAAGCATATGGGGCGGTAATTACCAGGGTCCGTAGAGGCACCACCTTTGTGGAGTGGGACCACAAGTTGCCGTACGCCACTCCTTGGGCACGTATCCTGTGGTAAGGCTGAGATTAAACAGCTGCCTTATGTGAGGGTTTAATTCCTCATTTAGCTCATGTAGCACACAGCCGGGGACACCATCCGGTCCCATTGATGCTGTGTTTTTAGCTTTAGAGAGAGCAGCTTTCACCTGCGCATTTGAGATGTCTGGGAGGCTACACTCTGCTGGGATAGTTATCTCTCCTTTAGGGAGTGAGAGGGGGGGTGAAGTCTGCACTGAACCTGTCTGCCAGTATGTTGGCAATGTCTGTGGGTTCAGTGATTTTTGTATCATTTTGGACTAATTCTGAGCATATCTGGGAGTTTCCACCCAGGTTCCTAACATAGCTGAAAAAGGCCTTATGATTGTCCTTTGAATCCATGGCAATTTTTCTCTCAAAATTGGCCTTAGTTGATTTTATGAGTGCTCGTATTTTTTACTAATAATGATCAGGGGTGACTTCCCTTTTATGGATTTTGTTCTATCATGTAATAGCTTTCTCCTCTTATTGTAAAGTTTGTTTATGGCTGGGGTCCACCAGACTGGACGTTTGCCCTTTGTGGAAAGAGTCTTGGTTTTATTTGGGATTGCCTGATCCATGCAGTCCTGGAGGTGTTCATAGAAGGCATTTGTAAGGGCTTCCGCAGCTTTGGTTGTGGTTTCCACTGGCTCAGGGGCCTTGAGGGATACCACACCAGTCTTGAGTAGTGTGAAGTTTGCTTTAGAGAAGTTCTTCACTGTAGTCTTTTTTGTTTGGGGTGGGGCGGGATGTGGATTTCCAGTGAGATTAGTTTATGATCAGATCTCACCAATGAGGGATATACTTCCGGTGTGGAGCATTTTGTCCCCATGTTTGTGATAATGAGATCTAGTATATTTTCTCCTCTCGTGGGAACAGTGACTAGCTGTTCCATGGCATTTGAATTTATGAACTCCAGGAACCGTTGGGCTAGAAAGTTAGGGCTTGAGTAATGTTCCCAGTCTATATTCGGGTAGTTGAAGTCACCCAATATGATGGTGTTTGGAGATACATTTATACCCTCCAGTGTCTTCAGGAAGGCTGTGTGGGGTTCCTGAGTTTGAGAGGGTGGCCTGTAGCATGCTACAATTTGTAAAGCAGTTTTGCCTATGGTTAGTTGCACCTGGATGGTTTCCGAAGCTTAGATGCGTTGCCACCAACCTGGAGGTGTGGGTATCCTTTATGAATATGGATACACCCCGCCTTTTGTGGTGTGGTCCGGGTTTTGGGGCCGGAACGCATGATATGAGGTAAAACCTAATAGTGCCGGGGTGCTCTCAGGAGCCTTGAACCAGGTTTCAGTTACAGCACAGACATCAATGTTCTCCATACTGAGAAGGGCCTCGAGTGCGTGCATTTTGAGATTTAGACTTCTGGCATTGAGCAGCATTACCCTCAGTTTCTTCCCATTTTTGTTTTCTAGGGTGGTAGGTTTAGAATTTGAGCCTTGCCTAAAAAAGGCACTATGGGGGTGGCAAGAGCCTTAGCCAATATCCGGAATCCCAGGGGTGACAGGTGCAAGCCATTCCTTGCAAAGCAGCGTGGCTTGTCAAGCATGTCATCCCAGGCAGACAGACACTGGATCCCCTTTGAATGACACCAGACATTAAGCCAATTGTTAAAGCTGATCATCTTGTCTCTATATTGTGGCATCATTCTTGGTGAAGGAAGGATACTGCTCAGGGTCAGGGTCATACCTGCCTGGGCTACATAATCAGAGAGCTCCTCTATGTCTCTTTTCATGTAGTCCAGGAAGGTACATCTCAGGTCGTTCACACCAGCATGGACAATGACTGTGTCATATTTGTACTTGCCGTGGAGTGACCAGAGTGCTTGTGTTATGTGGCGGATTCTAGCACCCGATAGGCAGCTTACTGTGACCCTCTCCTTGTTCAGCCTGGTGAGTGGGACGTCAGTGTGTCTGACTATGGAGTCACCTATGACAAGTATGTTTGGTGTTGTATTTGGCCTTAAGGGCTGTGACTGCTTTGCACACTTCTTTTGTGGTTTGTGTGTTGCTTGTGGGGTGTCTTGAGGTAGCAGTTGTTTGGGTGTCTGCTTTGGAGGCCTCTGCTGTTTAGGTAAATTTTTACTCAGAGCCTCCGAGTATGTCTTTGTGTGTTTATGTGTTTGATTCAGTGGTGTGGTAGCATTATGTGAGGCTGGTTTTGTGGTGTGTGTAGTTGCCTTCTCCTCCTGTCTGGTCTTGCCAGTCCTGAGTTGAGAGAGCTCAGCCTCCAGTTTGGCTAAATAGCTGCATCTCTCGCAAGTATTTGTGTTATGTGGGAGGAGGAGAGGGTTGTCTGTGTACATGAGGCAGTTATAACATTGCCTCAAGATTCCCAGATTCACCAGCTGGACCGGAGAGGAGATTGACAGCTGACCTTTAGACATGCTAGAATAATATTGGGAATTCCTTAATAATTGAAAACAAGGGCCAGTGGGGAGTGAGGGTGTAGTGCTTTTAATTTTTAGTGCTGACTTATATAATTGCTTTAGTGAGCAAGTGCCAGGTAACTTGAGTGCAATGTGTTACAAGTAACTAAATGCAAAAATGACAAACAGTAACTTTCTTTCAAGTGAAACAAGGAACTAAGTAAGCAATGCAGATATCACTAGTGATCCACGGAAGCGCTGAGAAGCCGCGTATTAGGTGGAATTAGCTTCCAGGGAAATAACAAGCAAACAAACAAGCATATAAACAAAGCTAGATTCAGCAGGCCTGGATCTAGTCTATGCTAGAGCAAACAAGGTGTACCAATTTCAGTAAAATACAGTTCAAATATTCAGGCACTATAAACTTTTAACCAGAAATTCCCAGCTCAGAAGGGCAGAGTCCAGCCTCTTCTCCCACAAGAGTGCAGACCACGAACCTTCTTAATGTAAAATAACTGGCCTGAAGCCCAAGTGCCTAAACCAGAACTAATACCCTTGGACACTGGGCTCTCAGACAGCAGTTCCCAACTTAGAAGGATGAAAGCTACCTGTCCTGCCACCACAGTGCTTGCCACAAACCTTCCTAATGTAAAACAACTGGTCTGAAGCCCAAGTGCTTAATCCAAAAGACTTAGAATGATATCTACACTTTAATCAAGTTACAACCAAGCAGTAATAAATACAATTGAATACTTTAGATAATGTCTGGATTAGTGCTCAAGTTACATAAACAAAGCTAAATCCAGCAGGCCCAAATCCAGTCTATGCCACAGCAAACAAGGCGCACCAACTTCGGTAAGAAGCAGTTCAGATATGCATGCACTATAAGCCTTTAACCAGAAATTCCCAGCTCAGAAGGGCAGAGTCCAGCCTCTCCTCCCACAAGAGTGCAGACCACGAACCCTCTTAACGTAAAATAGCTGGCCTGAAAGCCCGAGTGCTTAAACCAGAATTAATACACTTTTAGAATAACAGACACTAAGCCCTCAATCAGCAGTTTCCAACCTAGAAGGATGTAAGCTACCTGTTCTGCCACAACAGTGCAGACCACAAACCCTCTCAGTGCAAAACAACTGGTCCGAAGCCCAAGTGTTTAAACCAAAAGGCTTAGAAGGAGTTACACCAAGCAGTAATAAATACAATTGAGTATTTTTAAGATGATGCAAAAGTAAAATGAAGTAGGTAGAAACACAAGTACAGTAAAAGCAGATACATTTTTTTTTTTTTTTTTTTATCTGAACAAGTGCTGAGATCAAAGAAACAGATTTGAGTGCTGAAACTAGAAAACTGGCTAGTTATAAGAAAAAAAAACAAGCTAGAAGGCTTCCCTCAAACACAGAAGGGCTTGGGGGCTCAGAAGCCTACAAATAGTCTATACCACTTAACAGGAAAGGCAGGAAATAAGCTTAATTTTTTTGTCTGTTTCCCAGATGCTCTCTTTGTACACAGTAGGAGTGCCTGAAATCAGAATATGATCTCACTGCACTCAGTTGAGTAAGCAAATGAGATGGGCCCAGAGGCAGGCTGAGGGGCGGGCAGTTTCAAGGCCACTAAGATTAACACCAAAACAAAAACAGGGAGGGTGGGTGGGAATAACTGAAGAGCTGAATAACTCCCACTTGAGTTAAATATTCCTTCAACACAGTTTAAATCAAATTAAATACTGTATTTTTTTTTAAAGTGCAGATAAAGGTACTTAAATTCTCTTTTACGTCCAGTTGAATATAACCAAGTTCTTAGCTGGCCAAAGCTGAGGTTGTTAAGCAATAAAAATTTCGCAATGCACCACTTAAAAAGGCAAGGACAGGAAATCAAAGAATGTGGCTACACCCACACCTGTAATTACTAGCAAATAACACACTAGCTTCAGTTCAAGTTACTAAAGAGCAGAATAACTCCCACTTGAGTTAAATATTCCTTCAACACAGTTTAAATCAAATTAAATACTGTATTTTTTTTAAAAAAAGTGCAGATAAAGGTACTTAAATTCTCTTATACATCCAGTTGAATATAACCAAGTTCTTAGCTGGCCAAAGCTGAGGTTTTTAAGCAATAAAAATTTCACAATGCATCACTTAAAAAGGCAAGGACAGGAAATCAAAGAATGTGGCTACCCCACACCTGTAATTACTAGCAAATAACACACTAGCTTCAGTTCAAGTTACTAAAGAGCAGAATAACTCCCACTTGAGTTAAATATTCCTTCAACACAGTTTAAATCAAATTAAATACTGTATTTTTTTTTAAAAAGTGCAGATAAAGGTACTTAAATTCTCTTATACGTCCAGTTGAATATAACCAAGTTCTTAGCTGGCCAAAGCTGAGGTTTTTAAGCAATAAAAATTTCACAATGCACCACTTAAAAAGGCAAGGACAGGAAATCAAAGAATGCGGCTACCCCCACACCTGTAATTACTAGCAAATAACACACTAGCTTCAGTTCAAGTTACTAAAGAGCAGAGTAACTCCCACTTGAGTTAAATATTCCTTCAACACAGTTTAAATCAAATTAAATACTGTATTTTTTTAAAAAAAAGTGCAGATAAAGGTACTTAAATTCTCTTATACGTCCAGTTGAATATAACCAAGTTCTTAGCTGGCCAAAGCTGAGGTTGTTAAGCAATAAAAATTTCACAATGCACCACTTAAAAAGGCAAGGACAGGAAATCAAAGAATGTGGCTACACCCACACCTGTAATTACTAGCAAATAACACAGTAGCTTCAGTTCAAGTTACTAAAGAGCAGAATAACTCCCACTTGAGTTAAATATTCCTTCAACACAGTTTAAATCAAATTAAATACTGTATTTTTTTTTAAAAAAGTGCAGATAAAGGTACTTAAATTCTCTTATACATCCAGTTGAATATAACCAAGTTCTTAGCTGGCCAAAGCTGAGGTTTTTAAGCAATAAAAATTTTACAATGCACCACTTAAAAAGGCAAGGACAGGAAATCAAAGAATGTGGCTACCCCACACCTGTAATTACTAGCAAATAACACACTAGCTTCAGTTCAAGTTACTAAAGAGCAGAATAACTCCCACTTGAGTTAAATATTCCTTCAACACAGTTTATATCAAATTAAATACTGTATTTTTTTAAAAAAGTGCAGATAAAGGTACTTAAATTCTCTTATGCGTCCAGCTGAATTTAACCAAGTTCTTAGCTGGCCAAAGCTGAGGGTTTTAAGCAATAAAAATTTCACAATGCACCACTTAAAAGGCAAGGACAGGAAATCAAAGAATGTGGCTACCCCCACACCTGT
Organism: Protopterus annectens; assembly: GCF_019279795.1. NCBI lineage: Eukaryota > Metazoa > Chordata > Ceratodontiformes > Protopteridae > Protopterus > Protopterus annectens. The sequence goes on along the minus strand of NC_056732.1, from coordinate 435,714,008 downwards.
AATTACTAGCAAATAACACACTAGCTTCAGCTCAAGTTACTAAAGAGCAGAATAACTCCCACTTGAGTTAAATATTCCTTCAACACAGTTTAAATCAAATTAAATACTGTATTTTTTTTTAAAAAAGTGCAGATAAAGGTACTTAAATTCTCTTATACGTCCAGTTGAATATAACCAAGTTCTTAGCTGGCCAAAGCTGAGGTTTTTAAGCAATAAAAATTTCACAATGCACCACTTAAAAAGGCAAGGACGGGAAATCAAAGAATGTGGCTACACCCACACCTGTAATTACTAGCAAATGACACACTAGCTTCAGTTCAAGTTATTAAAGAGCAGAATAACTCCCACTTGAGTTAAATATTCCTTCAACACAGTTTAAATCAAATTAAATACTGTATTTTTTTTTTAAAAAGTGCAGATAAAGGTACTTAAATTCTCTTATACATCCAGTTGAATATAACCAAGTTCTTAGCTGGCCAAAGCTGAGGTTTTTAAGCAATAAAAATTTCACAATGCACCACTTAAAAAGGCAAGGACAGGAAATCAAAGAATGTGGCTACCCCCACACCTGTAATTACTAGCAAATAACACACTAGCTTCAGTTCAAGTTACTAAAGAGCAGAATAACTCCCACTTGAGTTAAATATTCCTTCAACACAGTTTAAGTCAAATTAAATACTGTATTTTTTTTAAAAAAAAGTGCAGATAAAGGTACTTAAATTCTCTTATACGTCCAGTTGAATATAACCAAGTTCTTAGCTGGCCAAAGCTGAGGTTTTTAAGCCTCAATAAAAAATATTTTCTGTAGTATTAAATAACATTAAACATTCCAATTTTTGTAAATGGGTGTCTTGACTTGGAATGAATATATCAGATATGACATAGTCACCTAACTGCCTAATGCTTATAATAGCATTGAGATTGATGACTTTTCTGACACATTTATGTCTTTACATCATTATGTGGCAGGATTACCATAACGTTGTGTCTAGCTGTTTTTATTTTGAAATATTAGTCTGACATAGCATTGATGTTATTATAAATGTTTTCTCTCCTCCATCCCTATATCTCTCATTATTTTTTCTGTGTGGAAACATTGCTGCTGCAACATAAATGACCATCAGCTTGGGGAGCTAGACTAACCACTGAGGATCAGACTGCCACCCCTTCACAGCTGGCTGCAGTGGCACCACCACAGGCAGCACATACACCCATCAAATCTGGGTCACAGTCTTTCAGCATTGCCTCTACAACTTTTGGAGTACCTGCTCCAGTTGTATCAGGTAGCTGTGCCCAGGTGTTGGTGCAGTGGTACCCAGAGAGAATAGCATGTGTGAAGGTGGGATTTCAACACCCATCAGGAGCTGACAGGAGTGGAGGGGGAAATTAAAGAGAGGGACCTCAGTGCCCAAACTGGTAGAGTAGAAAAAGTCTTGTGAAGAATTGCAAAGCCAAAACCCAGTCCAGCACTGGCTCAGGAATTTGTGACAGGAGATAGTGATAACAGTTCTGAGACTGAGGACTAGATTCTTACTGTACTTACGCTGGATGTGGATGCACCTCCAGTGTCCCCTACCTAACCCCAACCATGGTGACCCCCCCCCCCACCTATTGTGTCCATCATCATCTTTGTCTTGTATGTCTTGTTATGTCTGTACCTGGTACATAACTACCCTACCTACCTAACCCTCTTATTCCTAACTATCTTTCCCAACAGCGATCTCTATCTCTACAAAAAAGTAAAACAAAATAGACAGCTGTCCCATAAATAAATAAATAAATAAAATATATGTCCCATGCACAGGATCATAGGAAGTTACTAGGCTATTGGCCCTGAGGCCTTTACAAGCCTAGCCAAGAATTTATCCCATGTTCCAACAAGCCAACACCCTAAGCCACTGTCCAGCTGGGACACAGGTGGAGTCCCAGGGGTGTATTTTCTATTTCCCATCCACTACATAGATCTCTTCACCTATGTGTCTGCTTGACACAATGGATATGGTCCAATTGGCTCTACAACAGTATTCTGTCATTGTCACCCCTCCCTGATGTCGTGACTATGCAAATTCATCAAATTCTTGTTACAAGTATACATTTACCTATGAAGACGTGGATAGCTACTGTGCTCTCTCACCACCATCCTTTACATTCCTTTATTCTCCCCACAGTGTCCTACACTGTGCTTGCCCCAATTTTCACCAGTATCTACCCCTTTGTCACATGTAATCTGGTCAAAAAGTAGAATCACACACAATCAAACTGGCTGAGTTTGCAAATTACTTCAAACTAGGAGCAGTCATTGTATCCCCTAAATGACTTAGCCATCCTGCAGGAACGTATATCTCAAATAAATAACTGATGTCAAAATCATGATCTAAAACTAAATGCCAAAAATTAATTATTGTATCCATTGGGAAGTCATCTACTCCAGGGAACTATCACACTGACAATATACCCTTAAGGGTTTTGGGAACTTATTTGGATAGTGGCCTAACATTTGCTCAACATGTGTCTATTGTTGTAAGAAAGTCTTTCTATACTGCACAGCCTATAAACAAAGGGATTGTGGCTAGGTCTAGGGATGTCATTTTTCCCCCTTTACTCAGCTCTCATTAGGCCAATCATTTAATATAGTGCCCCTTTGGCATGTATCTTTCCACACACATGCAACATCCGGAACCCCCATACAGATACCTTATCAAATGAATACTAGTCCTAAACAACATGTCCTACATGGACTGACTCAAAGCCCTGTTACTATTCTTGGTGTCCTATAGACTGATAAGAGGTGAGTGTCTGGAATACAAGGCATACTCTGACCCATTACTGATGGATTTACTGCACATCAGCAAGTCAAATGGCATCAGAAATACACAGTCTAGGGATGTAAACCTTTTCTGCAACATCAATGAAACAGTGTGGAGGGACAGGTATATTTCACAGAGGATATCACTACTATGGAACAAACTCCCCGTCCTGATAAAATAATGTTCATATCTGTCCATTTTCAGGTACAACTTAGATCTATGTATGGGAAACAGAAAATGTACTCCAAATCTGCCCCCTGTTCTACTAATGGACACATGCAGTTCATAAAAGCGTTATCCCATGCATGGGTCCCCTCAAATTATCTATGGTATGATCCCAGTTATTCTCATTAGGGGTAATATATAATTACTGACCATGGAATGAGTAAGGCCAGTTTATAACCAAATGGGATAGATTATTTTGAGCACAAAAAGGGAAATTGGCTAGGTTAAAATGGTCTACAAGGTTTGCTAGCCTAGTGCTTACCTATGAACTTATAAACCTGTAATACACATGGCCAGAAATAATCCATTAGAAAATACAATTTTTGTCCTCAGCAATTGAAGATGCTTGGCATTGTGCACTAATGCTGAGTGATGGCAAATGGCATATCTCGTTCTGTGGCAAAAACTGAAGATTTGAATTTCGACTGCAAAAGTATGGTTATCTCCATATAGCTGTGCTTATCTTCACTAATTTGTAAAAAATACAGACAGAAAGCATTGTTGTGAGACTGTTACTCAGCGTATTTATTAAGCTGCTGGATGTAATATACACCTTATGGGATGTTATACTTGTCTTTACTATGATGTAGTCTGATGCCTATACATCTCCCTTGCTTCAGTCTTTTCTCACTGTTCCTTCAAATGTGTGCTTGTAACTTTGTAAACTATGAGTTCCTATGCACTATGCTGAGATAATGCTCAGGTCTATAGACTGCTTTTTGCATAGTGTCAAGGGCTTGAATCTACAAGTATGTCAAACATTATATAATGTTTTGTTCATATTAATATTGTGTGTGTGTGTAAGTGTTGCTATACCACCCTTAGCCTGCTTATGTCCTAATCATGTTTCTACTTTTCTATCCCTGCTTACTTCATATTGGAAATACTTTATTGGTTAGAGCATGACAGAATCAGTAAGATGACAAACCTCAGATTAAAATACCACAACTTGGCCAGAAATGGCCTAGAAACAAAAATGCTCTTATATTTCTCTTCCCATATCACTGTCTGCCCTCTTTATGTCTTATCACTCTTTGACCTCAGAATTTGCATGATGCCTGACACCGAGCAGCAAGTGTAATTCATGGGAAATGGCAGTTCACGTCTTATTGCAAAAGAGTTTTTACTTTTGGCTATATAAGTCTGCTGCTCCTTGAACTACTGTGCTTATTCTCACTATGCTGTGGAAAGACAGACTGACAGCACTATGAGGAGACAGTTATATTTTGAACAGACTGCAGAAAACAATGTACACCATATGGAATGTTTCAATTGTAACCACTGTAATAAAGTATGTTGTGCACAAACTTCCTTGCTTCATAGTGTTTCCATAGTCCCTTAAAATGTGTGTTTTAGCACCTGACATTTGCTTTCCTTTGTTGTGTAATCATCTACTGAGCACATCTATAGACTGTCTATGCAGACTGGAAGGTGTCTGACTCCAGCACAAGGTCTAGAAATATAGAGCACTATAATTTCTCATTAAGTATCGACGTATGGATATGGGCATATATCAGTGATTCCACCAGCATTAACATACTTACTCACTTAAGTGGTTTATAAATGGCCCAAACATGATTGTACCTTCCCGGAAATAAGTGCAAGACATTGTACACTCAGGGAATTTTGGGTTAACAAGCATATCACACTAGGCACATCTTAAAACTATTGCTGCTATACACATAATGTGATAGGATGAATTAAATTGCATTGCCATGTATTTTCAGAAGTCTTTTAATTATGACACCAACATGTATATTATCACATAGTGACTGGTATTTAAAGATGTCTTGCAAACACATGCAATTGCATAAGCACAACATACCGCAAATCCATGGACAGTCACTAGATGACAAAGAAAACATTAACCTCACACACATCTGTTCTGAAATGGATCAGAGTAAGAACTGGTTCTGTCTGCACTCATTTGCTCAAAGGCTGCTGTTGAGTACCGTAGATTAATGTTAATTCGCATTCTAAATTCAGAACCTCAAAAATAATCATGCATGTGCTAAAACTTTGCCATCAGTCACTTAAATGAGCTTGTAAGTGATGCACTTCAGGAAGGGGTTTTCACACAAAGAAAGTCATGTCAGTGGCTTATATTATTTATGCGTGTTTTAATGGAATGTCATACTCAAGATACGATGAGTATACTGTGATGCTGCCTAAGCACTACATAATGTAACTTTATGTCTGCACGCCAACACAATAGACTCACAAATAATGTACAATGGTGTGGGACCTTTCCACACATAGTTGCTGGGTGTTATTAAGCAGTGCACTTTCATATGTTTGACCTGTATTTTTTTTAATTTACTCAGCACATTGGAAAAGTATGAGGAACTATTGAAAATCACACAGCAAATGATTATTATGTGCATACAATTATCCTGAGCTGAACAGTTAGGAATATTTAGCTGTCAATCCATCAATTCACAAGGTGATTATCATCAATACATCATACTGTGAAACGGCTACATGTCACTCACACTTACCACAATGGACATGAATTACAGGATATGTAACATATCTGAGCAGTATGTAATTACTTGTGATCAGCACGTGTAATTACTGTTTGCTCTGCTTGTCATTCCTTTTCACCCAAACCTGTGAATCAGACTAAAATGGGAAGAAACTGAGGGTAATGCTGCTCAATGCCAGAAGTCTAAATCTCAAAATGCACACACTCGAGGCCCTTCTCAGTATGGAGAACATTGATGTCTGTGCTGTAACTGAAACCTGGTTCAAGGCTCCTGAGAGCACCGCGGCACTATTAGGTTTTACCTCATATCATGCGTTCCGGCCCCAAAACCCGGACCACACCACAAAAGGAGGGGGTGTATCCATATTCATAAAGGATACCCACACCTCCAGGTTGGTGGCAACGCAAGCTCGGAAACCATCCAGGTGCAACTAACCATAGGCAAAACTGCTCTACAAATTGTAGCATGCTACAGGCCACCCTCTCAAACTCAGGAACCCCACACAGCCTTCCTGAAGACACTGGAGGGTATAAATGTATCTCCAAACACCATCATATTGGGTGACTTCAACTACCCGAATATAGACTGGGAACATTACTCAAGCCCTAACTTTCTAGCCCAATGGTTCCTGGAGTTCATAAATTCAAATGCCATGGAACAGCTAGTCACTGTTCCCACGAGAGGAGAAAATATACTAGATCTCATTGTCACAAACATGGGGACAAAATGCTCCACACCGAAGTATATCCCTCATTGGTGAGATCTGATCATAAACTAATCTCACTGGAAATCCACATCCCGCCCCACCCCAAACAAAAAGACCATAGTGAAGAACTTCTCTAAAGCAAACTTCACACTACTCAAGACTGGTGTGGTATCCTTCAAGGCCCCTGAGCCAGTGGAAACCACAACCCAAGCTGTGGAAGCCCTTACAAATGCCTTCTATGAACACCTCCAGGACTGCATGGATCAGGCAATCCCAAATAAAACCAAGACTCTTTCCACAAAGGGCAAACGTCCAGTCTGGTGGACCCCAGCCATTAACAAACTTTACAATAAGAGGAGAAAGCTATTACATGATAGAACAAAATCCATAAAAGGGAAGTCACCCTGATCATTATTAGTAAAAAATACGAGCACTCATAAAATCAACTAAGGCCAATTTTGAGAGAAAAATTGCCATGGATTCAAAGGACAATCATAAGGCCTTTTTCAGCTATGTTAGGAACCTGGGTGGAAACTCCCAGATATGCTCAGAATTAGTCCAAAATGATACAAAAATCACTGAACCCACAGACATTGCCAACATACTGGCAGACAGGTTCAGTGCAAACTTCACCCCCCTCTCCCCCCCTAAAGGAGAGATAACTATGCCAGCCGAGTGTAGCCTCCCGGACATCTCAAATGCGCAGGTGAAAGCTGCACTCTCTAAAGCTAAAAACACAGCATCAATGGGACCGGATGGTGTCCCCGGCTGTGTGCTACACGAGCTAAATGAGGAATTAAACCCGCACATAAGGCAGCTGTTTAATCTCAGCCTTACCACAGGATACGTGCCCAAGGAGTGGCGTACGGCAACTGTAGTCCCACTCCACAAAGGCGGCACCTCTACGGACCCTGGTAATTACCGCCCCATAAGCTTAACAAGTCTAGTCTGCAAAGCTATGGAGAGGATCATAATGGAGCTCATAAACAAAGATATAGGGGACTTGCAGACATTGGACCCGACCCAGTTTGGCTTTGTCAAGGGAAGATCATGCCTTTTGAACTTGGTCGACTTTTCGAAACAGTCACCAAGGCCATTGATGAGGGAAAGGCAGTCCATACAGCCTACCTTGACCTTGCAAAGGCTTTCGACACAATACCCCACTCGGGTATTGTAGAAAAACTTACCAGCTTAAATGTAAACCCATATGTCACAAGATGGGTTGCAAACTGGCTTAAGGACAGAACCCACAGGGTTAGAGTTGCTGGCGCTGTGTCAGACTCCAAGCCGGTCACAAGTGGTGTCCCACAGGGCTCGGTCCTTGGCCCCCTATTTTTTGGCATCTACTTCTCATAAGTACAGGCCAGCATAGGAGGACTTTGGCTGACAAAGTTTGCAGACGACTGCAAACTGGGCGCCATAGTGGAAAGTGCATCAGACACGGATATCCTTCAGAAGGGACTCACGGAAACAGATAGCTGGTGCCAGAGCCATGGCCTGAAGTTAAACGCCAAAAAATGTATAGTCATACCCTTCGGGAAAAACAAGGTAACCCCAGGCTACCATATAGGTGGCAATCCACTAAGCACAGAAGAGGTTATCAGGGACCTGGGGACCCAGGTTGACAGTGGTCTTTCTTTTGACACTCACATTGCTAAAGTGGTTAGAAAGACCTTCTACATTGCCCACCTGATCATGAAGGGATTCACATCCAGATCTAGTGAGGTTATTGTTCCCCTGTACTCTTCACTTATCAGACCAATGCTCGAGTACAATGCCCCATTCGGGATGTATCTCACCCGACATCTGCAGCAATTGGAGAGACCCCAAAAGTTCCTCACCAAAAGGATAAAGGGACTCCAAAATCTGTCATATGCTGCCAGATTGAAGAAACTCCAGCTCTATTCAGTCGCATACCGTCTGCTCAGAGGTGACATGTGCCTGACATACAAGGCCATGTCCAACCCGGAATTAATGGACATGCTCCACCTCAAAAAATCCAAATCCACCAAAACCACTAGAGCAAGTGACTTAAACCTTAGCACGGATATAAATAGGACGTGCTGGAGGGATAGATTTATCACTCAGAGACTCCCTATGCTGTGGAATAAAATCCCGGTCCATGTGAGGCAGAGCACCTCGCTGACTCTGTTCAAGAGAAATCTAGACCTGTGGATGGGAGATCGTAGGTTTACCCCGGGAATCATCTCTGTGTCACTGCTGGACAGAGGCACAACAAACTAATGGGCACAGTATTTTTTCATATAAGGGGTGGCGTAAGCCACAAAAATTTGGGCTAGGCTTATAAATGCCTTAGGGCAGATAGCCTAGTATAAACCTATGAACCTATGACCCACCGATGTAATCCTAGAAATGTGCAGTATCTCACATTTAAAGCCAGACTTCTCCTGTGGCACTTTTGGTTGATGCAATGTACTCTTGATTGTATACTTAGAGAGGTTAGTTTTTGAATACAGCAGTGGATGACTAGCATGAGAGTATAAGTGTGTGTCTCTAGCTGTAGGTAGATATAACTTCAGCAACAGATCTGATGTGTATACTTCCACTGAGGAAGTACATTTACCCTGGGAGAGTGCTCTCCCCATCAGTTTCTTCAAGTTTTAGCCAAGGCATCCTCTATACAACACACTGATGAGGTGATACTTTCAAATGTGCTATATTTCACTGTTGTAATCAGACTTATGCTGCGGCACTTGGTTGATACTGTATACCCTAAACTGTGCAGCTAGATAGGTAGGTGGTTCAAATCCATCAGTGTGAAACTAGCATGAGTGTGTGTCACTAATGTTAGGTAGAAATAGCTTTCACAGTAGATCTGATGTGGACACTTTCACTCAGGAGAGACATTTATATTGGAGAGGGCTTTCCCATCAGTTTCTTCCCTTTTTGACACAAGAAATTGTTGTGGTACATACTGATGATATCATCCTTTCAAATGTGTTCTGTGTCACACTTCCATTAAGACATCTCCTATGGTGCTTGCAAATGATATTTTGTACTGTAGCTTGTATAACTAGATGGGTAGGTGGTTTGAATATACAGAGATTGCCACTGTGTTTGTGCATCTCCCTAATGCTAGGTAGGAATGGCTTCACCCACTGATTTGATATAGAGCTTTACTGTGGGAGTGGGCTTTCCAACCACTATCAGTCCCTTTTTAGCACATAAATCACCCTAGCAAAACAGTGGTGATGTCATCTTTTCAAATGACCACTATCTCACAGTTATTATCAAACATGTCCTGTGACGCATGTGATTCATGCATTGTCTGTGATTCATTCAATGTCTTCTAGCTTGTGATCTTGCTTAGGTAGTTTGAATCCAGACATTAAGCCATAGGCTTGCGCGTGCACGGATTTGTGTGTGTTTGTGTGTGTGTGTGTGTGTGTGTGTGTGTGTGTGTGTGTGTGTGTGTGTGTGTACATGTAGGTAGGAATGGCATCACTCACAGATTTGATATGGGGTTGTATAGCCGGTGAAGGCTTTTTCACTAAATTCAGTCCATTATACAACACAGACAACTTAGTTAAACACTGATGAGCCCATTTGTTGAAATGTGATTTATCTCATGCTTGTAGTAAGCCTTCTCCAATGGCATCAGGAAATGACACAATGTACTCTAGATGGTGGACATATTAAGGTGTGAGTTTGAATCTGGCATTCTCTAAGTATTCTACATGGGAGTGCTTCTACAATCAAAAGGATGACTGGATTATGCAACACTTATGGTTTAGAACAACTACCGCCATGCAAGATTTTGAAACAAATCACTCCACTGTTTCAGTCAAAGTCATACATATGCCTTGCATGACTTTGATGATGTCATGCCGTCACATGTGCCCTGTCTCACATTTGTAGTAAGACTTCCTCTGTGACTTCAGATATACCCTAACATTTGTAGTAAGACTTTCACTGTGACTTCAGATACACCCTGTCACACATTTGTAGTAAGACTTCTGTGAAGATTGGGTGAAGGGGTTGTTAGAGATTTTCAGCAGGGTAGGTTTCCAAAAAGAAATACTGACTGACAGCAGTGCCAATTTCATGTCAGACCTGCTGGATTGTCTGTGGAAGTCTTGTGGGATGAAGCACATGAAGACCACCCCCCCTACTATCCCTAGACTAATGGTCTTGTTGAGAGGTTAAACTTTACAATCAAGTCCATGCTATGGGCATTTGCAGATCAGTTTAAAAGGGAGTGGGAAAAATATTTGCTCCATCTGTTGTTTGCTTACAGAGAGGTTCCCCAGGAATCCACAGGTTTTTCTCCCTTTGAGTTGCTGTATGGGCATAGGGTGAGGGGACCTCTAGATTTAATTTGAGATGTGTGGGAAGGTGAGTGCGCATCTCACATGGAGTCTGTTGTGGCATACATCCTAAACCTCAGGACAAGGCTCAGGGAACTCATGGGCATGGCCCAAAAGAACCTGGCAGAAGCCCAACAACAGAAAAATGTGTGGTATGACAGGAATGCTCGAGCTAGAAAGTATGCTGTGGGGCAGCCGGTAATGGTTCTCATTCCTGTCACGCACAACAAGCTGCAAGCAGCTTGGGAGGGACCCTACAAGGTGGTAAGAAAGGTAAGTGATGTTAACTACATAGTGGAACTGCTAGGCAGAAAGCAGGGCCACAAATTGTACCATGTTAACATGATGAAACCTTACCATGATAAGGAAGCCCTTGTGCTGAGCATTCACAGTGGATTGCAGGAGGAATCTGAGGGAGATCTGGTGACTGATCTCCTCACTGAGGCTCGGGCTGACACCTCAGTGGATGGGGTAGCAATGTTCCAGGTTCGAGAAATCTGAGAAGTGTTGCAGGAATTTGGGTACATGTTCACTGGGAAACCAGGGTGCACCCACCTGGGGCAGCACCAGGTGGATACAGGACCCCAAAGGCCTGATAGGCAGGCTCCTTATAGAGTGCCTGAGAGAGTCAAACAGACTCTGAGGGAGGAGGTACAGGAGATGTTGGAGCTAGGGGTAATTCAAAAGTCCAACAGTCCCTGGCCTCCCCATTGGTGCTAGTGCCAAAGAAGGATGGCAGCACCAGGTTCTGTGTGGACTACAGGAAATTAAATAGTCACACAGAGTCAGATGCTTACCCCATGCCTAGGACAGATGAGGCCCTAGAGCAGCAGGGTGGGGCTAACTATCTTACAACCATTGATCTTACCAAGGGCAACTTGAAGGTGCCCTTGACTCCCAGTGCTAGAGAGAAGTCAGTCTTTGTGAACTCATACAAGCCAAAATGTGTCACAAAGACTGGCATCTCTCTTCCAGTGCTAAAGAAAAGTCAGTTTTTGTGACTCCTTTTGGCTTGTATGAGTTCACAAAGATGCCCTTTGGGATGAAGAATGCCCCAGCACCTTTCCAGAGGCTGGTAGATCATATCCTAGCAGGAGCAGGAGGGTTTGCCCTTGCTTACCTAGATGATATTGCCATCTACAGCCATTCCTGGCCAGAGCACCTTCAGCATGTCAGGGAGGTGCTGGACAGACTACAGAGGGCAGGGTTGACCATTACGCTGAGCAAATGTGAGGTGGGTATGGCAGAGGTCTCCTACCTAGGACATAGAGTGGGGAGTGGTACAATAAGACCAGAACCTGCCAAACTGGAAGCCATTCAGGCATGGCCTGCACCTGTTACTAAAAAGCAGGTGAGGGCATTTTTAGGGATAGCAGGGTACTACAGAAAGTTCATCCCCAGTTATAGTGCCATGGCTGCTCCCCTCACAGACCTGACAAGGAAGAACAGGTCAGATAAGGTAGCGTGGACCCCAGCATGTGAGCAGGCATTCCAAAAGCTTAAAGAAGCTTTGGGAGGAGCCCCTGTGTTAGCCAGTCCAGATTACAGCAAAGAATTTGTTGTGCAGGTGGATGCTCTGAACCATGGGGTGGGGGCTGTACATAGCCAGATTTCTTCAGAGGGGGAAGAGCACCCAGTGGTTTATCTCCATCATAGGCTCCAACCCAGGGAGGAATGCTATGCAGCTGTAGAAAAGGAATGTTTAGCCATAATGTGGGCACTGCCGAAACTTCAGCCTTATCTGTATGGAAGGAAATTCACTGTTATGACAGATCACAACCTCCTAACATGGTTAAACAGAGCCAGCAAAATGCCAAGTTGCTAAGATGGAGCCTGGGGTTGCAAGCATATGATATGTTCGTGCAGCACTGCAGTGGGATTAGCAATGCCAATGCAGATGGGTAAGGTACACTCAGTTAGACCTAACTCCCTCAAGCAGCGCTTCTCAAGGGTCACTTGAAAAACTAGCTTGAGTTCTCCAGGGGGTGGAATATGTGAAGATTGGGTGAAGACAGGTGAAGGCTGCCAGCCTAGCCAGATAGAATTTTAGAGATAATTCTGTCATCTGTAAATATTAATGTAAACTACAGGCATGTTGTCTTAAATGGTAAAAATAGTGTTACATGTGGAACTGACAAAAATGTGACAACAGTGCACTCTACTGACCAAGTAAAGCATGTTGTGACCCTTTGATGTAAATATGTCTCTGGCCGGTCTAGGTGAAGGAATTCTTGCTGTTGTTTTAAGGCCAGAGTTAATGGCCAGAATTTGCATGCATAAATGTCCTTTATTGCTCTGGTTTCTGCCCAGAGGTGAATAATGTAAATGTAGTTTCTGTTAGCCTGGGAACTCAGGGAAGTGTGAAGAATGATGTAATGTAACCCAGGGAAGTGTGAAGAATGATGTAATGTGAACCAGGAATGTGATTTTAAAAGCAGAGAGAAACAGAGAGCATTAAGCATTTTTATCATCCAACTAATCAGTACTGTCTTTGTCTATATGTAAGTTTATCTTAGACGTGTGTTTTCTCTTAGAAATAACTAGAAACTAAAAAGATTAGAACAAGTGTTTTTCTGTGATGTCAGAACTATACTACTGAATTATTTTAATTTTTTCTCTGTTATCTCTGAACTCTTGACTAGCACTGTGTAGTAAAAAGTATTGTCTTGTGTTTTGACTATTTGTTATTAAATATTTTTAAACCCTTTCAACTGTGGCTGTTTTTGTAGAGATAATTTAAGCTCTTTAGAGTACTTGCATGCCTTTGGTAAAATTGTACAAAGCCACTTCAATAGCTTTAGCCCTGGGTTATACTACCAATTGGATAATAATATTACACAGTAATAATTGGACACCCTTTTAAGGGCCTTTAGTAGCTGATAAATATTAGTGGGTGGTGGCAGCTGGTACTACCGTATAGTCTGGGAAAAAGAGGCTCAGCTGGTGAACCTGTGCCAGTCTTCCCACAGGAGTGTCTGTGTGGTTTTAAAGACTCTTCTCAAAGTGTGTGTGTGTGTGTGTGTGTGTGTGTGTGTGTGTGTGTGTGTGTGTGTGTGTGTGTGTGTGTCAGCTACTTGGGTAGGGACACGAAGCACTGGTTGGACAGAGAGGGTGCTGGAGGTTTTAGCTTGCCCACTAGGCTGAGATCTGGACCCTATAACTGTGCCAGTGGGAAGTCTTATTGGGGACCTGGAGAGCAAGGGAGCAACCAGCCCCGAACTGACTGTAATCTCTGTGTGCTCTTAAGGGAAATTGCACTTTACTGTGTGTGTTTGTTATCTTTTCCTCCTATATGAGATGCCCCTCACTGGTGTTAGTGGTGAGGATTGAGGCTCCTTGATTGCCGGACCAGGGCATGGGCATCACAACTTCCACTGTGACTTCAGATAAAACCTGTCTCACATTTGTAGTAAGACTTCCACTGTGTTATGTGCAGTGACTGAATAGTTTGAATGTATGTGGTCCTAGTGCTAGAGATGAATGATATCCACCACAGTTGTAATGTGTACAGTTATAGTGGGAGTGGGCTTCTCCATTACTGTCAGCCCCAAAACTGTTTTGATGTTGATTTTACGACTTCAGATATGTTCTGTCTCAAAGCTGTGATAAGACTTTGCTTTTGGCACGTGTGGTTAATACACAGTTCTGTCGATTATGGGCTTATATAGACAGCAGTTCAACTTCAGCAAATTACAACATAATGTGAGTGTAGTGGCATGACACAAACAACATTGTTTCAATTGGTTTCTACCCCATTTAGTTCCAACAAAGCCCTTTCAACACATTGATGAATTAACTCCAGTCAAATAGGTGTTATGTCATGCTTATGGTTGGAGTTGTGCTGTGACACATGCAGTTGATACTGATTTCTATAACATTTGTACTTAAATAGGCACTGGTTCAAATCTGGGAATGTATATGTGCAAAACAATGCTGGCAGTTAAGAGTGGCCTACCCAACACACAGTAACATGGTGAGATCACAGTTGTGTGAACAGTAACACTGCTACATGCTTTTGATCTCTCAGAATATTTTGTAGTGGATAAATGACCATCAAAAACTTTTTAAATTACACCTTGAAGTGTGTTCTTTGTGAAACCCTAGATTACTAACTCTTGTGGTATATGCAGATAATACACAGACCTGTAGAGTGTGGAGCATGATAGGCAGGAGCTTGAATCCGTTAAGGTATGTCTGTCAAACAATTGTGACAGACTGAATTGGCTTAGCTAGAGCCTGGAGATATGATACAATTAGGTCTCACACTCCATGTTAGGGAAGCCATAACCATTCCAATAGGATACTGATATAATTTCTTCAAGGGTGTTCTTCGTCACTCATTAGATTTGTTTATTTCTGTGGTGTTAATGGTTGATACAGCTCTCTCTCTCTGAGGACAGACCTCAAGCATGTGTTCGAGTCTGACAAGATGTAATTGCTAAATATGTTAGAGAATGCTGACAGGCATTATTTATTTCCCCAAATATCTGTATTGCATGACTTAATGCAAACATTTATGGATGCATTTTATTATTTTCTTCACAATATAGGGCTTTAAAGATGCCATATTAATCACTTTTTGATGTGTGCCATTCTATAAAATCATCTCAGAGCATGAGTGGGCCTGTTCTGTGATACTTTGTTGTGGTTTTGTGTTGTATATTTGATGTTATTGTAGTAATTACAATACGTCCTTATTTTTTTAATTTCTCCAAGACTTTTGGGTATCTAATAACATGACAGGGATGATTAAAGTTCATGAAATTAGTATTGTTTCAGTCTTTGATGTTAGCCAAAAGTGCTCTTCACAGCATAAACCATATGCCCAGTATTGACTCCTTCTGCAGTTCATACGGAGTTACATGTATCTATAACATATCTAAATATGACTGTAAATTCTTTTTTATGAAACCCATTTTCCCTGCTACTATTGGATATGTCTGGGTATCCTTCTTCTGCATTTCCCTTGTTTCTGCCTGCAAATCCTTGTATTTTATGATTTTGTGTCTGTACATAAGACACCATAATCACTGGGTATAGTGGTTTTGGTGATCAATTGTACTTTTGTCTTTTTTTCCTGGAATACTATATCAGATTTTGTCATATCTGTTTTAACTGTTGGTAATGGATGATCCCTTGTGATACAAACTTCATCAGTTTCTGTGATGCTTTGTGGCTTATGTTTCCAATGCTTTTTAGTTATTTCAGTATTATAATGTTTGCACAATCCCCAATGCAACAGTCTTGCCACATTAATATCCCTTTCAGTATACAGGCCTTCTGCCATTAGTGTCATCACATCCAGTAACAAGATGTGCGACTGTTTCCAATTCTATTTTACAAAACTTGCATTTGTCTGTTTCTCTAATATGTTCAATGGATTTTGTAAACCACCGTGTACATAGTCCACTATCCTGGCCCGCCAATATTAACCTTTCGTCTTTTGATTTAAATTCACCTCTCCTAAACCATTCCTGCATTAAATCCTGATCAACATGAGGTTGTTCCAGGAGTTTTCTGTGTTTGCAACTGTATTTATGTCTTTTCCACATTTCTTCCCTTCTCAGTGGATCCTTCACCTTATATTCTGTCATTTTGTTTTTTTGGCACATTCAGTTGTTGCATGATTTTTATCTGCTTCTGGTTTGATTTCCATTCCTGCTTGACACCAATATGCTTTTGATAAACTAAGCAAGGAAGTTATCTTAGACTTGTTCTCCTCATGTTTTAAAATGTTCTCTGTATGGATCTTGTGAGGTCAGCAGATATGTATGCAGTCCTATGATTGCAGATCTATATATAATCAATTTAGAGGAGGCCCATACCTCTTTCAGAATGGGGAATATATAATCTTTGTATACACTCGTTTTTACAAATCATTTGATAAGCATGAATCATTTTTCTTGTTTTCCTGTCCAATTGATGCAATACCTTTTGGGGCCAGTTAATTACCCAGAACTGTAAGTCAGAATAGGAAGAGCAAAATGGTTTATAGCTTGGAATTTACTTCTAGATGTTAGAGCTGTTTTCAGTATTAATTTTAGCCTTCTAAAATAATCCTTGCTAAGTTTTATTCATGTTTGTTCATGTTTTATTGTTGATCCTTCATCAGTTCACAAGTATTTATACACTCCCTCTTGCTCAAGTTCTTTTATATCACATTCCTGCCCCAGACTGATATTTTCTTTGTGCTGCAGCTTTCTTGCTTTAAAGGTTGATTTTGCACATTTGTCAAGACCATATCATCTGAGAAAGTTTTGACCACTTGCTGCTGTGCTTTCAGCTCCTCATCTGATGAGCTATACAGTTTTAAATCATCCACAAAGTGAAGATAAGAAGTCTTTACTCTGTTGTTTTCTGGGAGCCAAATTGTAGCCTTGGCCTAATCTATTAAGTAGACAGCTTAGTGGGTTAAGGGCAAGACAAGCAGTGGAGACAGAGCATCACCCTGGAATATCCCACTTTGAATTTTTGTCCCTGGGGTAATAATCTGTCCTTTATCGTAGTTTAGCTGCTAAGTGGTTTGTCACTGTTACATGGTCACTGCAATGTAATTAATCAATGAAGGGTATATCTTATACATTTACAAGCACTCTTTTATCCATAAATATGGGATGTTGTCAGATGCTTTTTTGTAGTCTATCCATGCCATGCTTAGATTCATCCTCTTTTTACAATTCTCCATTATGATTTTATTTAACAACAAATGATTTTGTGTTCCATATGACTTTCTCTTGTTACTCTTTTGTTTTATTGCCATGACTGAGTTTTCTTCGAAATGACTATAAACTATGTCGGCATCAATTCCATTATATAGTTATACGTTGTCTTAAGGCAAGTTATTGATCTATAGTTTTCAGGATATCTTGCAGGTTCACTTTTAAGGAGGTGTATCATTTTTCCTGTTAAACAAGTTGGTGTCTGTTTGGGGTGTGCATGTAAATAATTCTTACTCATGGCTAAATTTTCATGTAAAGATATTAGCACTTTTAGCCAGAAGTTAGGTACTGCATTTGCGCCTGGTGTTTTCCAGTTAGGAGCTTTTCTTAATTTTGTTTCCATTCCTCTGGCTGTTACTTCATCCCATTTCATGCCCTGTACATTTGAAATTCTTACTGTTTCTTTTACTTCTATCCATTCAGCATCTTTATTATGTTCCACATAGGTGTTTCTCCAAAATGAATCTATTTCTTTTTTTGGTCTGGTGGTGTTTGTATTCCTTTTGCCTTGTTTTCCAATTTTTATTTATTTAACATTTGTTTACCGGGGAAGTCCAAATGGGCAAGTTTGCCCATTTTCAGCGGAGGCCTGGGGAGAAAAGCTCCTCATAATAACAACATAACAGTCATTATTTTAAACAATAGTGAAACAATCAGAGAAATGACAGTAATTAATCACATAGTAAGACATATTATCACAGTTCAAGTTAGTAATAAAGCTAATAGGATCACTTAGTAGCATATATTTTGACAGGTACACTTAGTAACAAGAAATTATTCAGTAGAGTAGTAGCAGTAATTCTCTAGAAAGCTTTTTTGGGCCATCAATAAATTGCTTATTTTGTTCTTTTCCTTTATATTTATCTACATAATGCCTAAGTTTTTCTGCCTGTGCTGATATCTTTAGTTTATTACATGGAATAGTGTCAGATGGATCCTGGTCTTTTCTGATTCTGTGCCTTGCTTTTTTCACGTCTATCTTTCTAAGTATTTTTGTTGATCTGTTCCATCTTCTATACTCTTCTAACAGCAACACTTGTTTTAATTGCTTTATAGTTTTCTCTGTCCAATACTTCCATGATGGCATTTGATTTCTCCCCTTCCTTTCCCTTACTTCCTTGTGTTTCTGTGATAAGACTTTATCTGTTATTAATTCAGCTGCACAGTAATATATCCTATTTACTTCTGTTAATATTGCATGAATTTTTATGAACAGTCTTAATTACTGTGTTCACTTGCATGATCAAACTTCTAAAATTGTGGGTCTTACTGACTTTCTGTAATCTATTTCTTTCATTGATCTTAATATGTCTGTCCATCTCTATTAAATCAAACAGTTCTTCCCTTAGATCATTTTTTTTAAACTAACAGCACATTCTTTGTTCTCCATTTCTCGTGGGCATTCTACAGAAAGTTCCAGAAAATCTTCCTGTGCCATATTCTCTTGAGCTTCACCCTGTGTCATCTATTGGTCTTTCATATGGGAGCTCACTGGCCTATCAGTCCACAGCACTTACTTGTCAGGTTTGCCTCAGTTTCCTGCATCTTTCTTTGTTGTGCAACTGCAGCTGTACTGGTTTCCTACTGAGGCCTTCAAAGTGTCTTCATATTGCAACAGATCAGATGCTTCTTGTTCCACTGGTTTCTCCTTAATTGGGGAATTCATTATTCTGTCATGCTAAAATGCTATCAGAGTTAGATTGTCTATACTAAATCCTTCACTTCACAGGTAATCCATTACTTTGGTTCTGTTTCTTTCATTTCTCCATTACTAATCCTATTTTGTACTTTCTCCTTTGTTTTCTTATTTTCTGTATTGTAAAGTTTTCCATGTCTGGGTGTCTTTGCCTGTATTTCTCTTCAAATATCTTTGGCGCTGCTTTTTGAATTGATTAGTTTTGCTTTCTCCTTTGCATAAATATTGTAACACATTAAATCTCTTTCTTTCCCATGTCCATATTGCTTCTTCAGATATCTCCCACTCCTCATGTTTCTCCTTATTTGGGGGGCTCATTGTTTCATCATGCTGTGACATAACTTACATTAGGCTTTCTATACTAAATCCTTCACTTCACAGGTATTCCATAACTTCAGCTTCTATTTTTTAATGTATACTTTACTAATCTTCTGTTCTCTGTTTCCCCTTTGTGATAATATTTTTTGCATTGTGAAACTTTCCATATCTGGGTGTCTTTACCTGTATTTCTCTTTGAATATCTGTGGAGCTGCTTTTTTGTATTAATTAATTTGGCTTCTCCTTTGAGTAAGTATTGCACAGTATCGGATCTCCCTTTCTTTCTCGTGTCCATATTTCTTTTTTATACCTTTCAAAAATCTCTAGATTTTGTTATTTATATTTTTACACTTTTTCAGATGCTTCTTTTTCCAAATGGCCCAAGGTTTGTTGGTCTGTATAATGTTTTTCATAAATCTGTTGTATTAATGAATATAAATTTCCATTTGATGCTTTTGACGGGTTTTTTTTTTGCAAGTATTTTTCTTTCCTCTAATTTCTCTCTTAATCTTTTTGCATATCTTCTGTTTGGAAATTCTGGGCTTCTTGCATAATAGTAAGAGTGCACAATTTCTTTCTTATCCTCAATAGGCCACTCTATCATCATCTTTATGGCTCATTTTTGGTCCGTCAGTTTTGTGATTTTTGTGGACTACTGAGTAATAGTACAACAGGGGGGGGGGCATTCTATAACAGGGGGCCTTCCTTATGAGCACACCCAGTCTAATGATGTATTAGAAGCATGACATTTAGCACAATGAACATTAAGTACTTGAGGCTATGAGGTAATTCTTTTCATTTGATCTTCTTTATGAAAAGAAATAGAAATAGCCTCTGGAAGGTTGGCTATGCCATTGTCTATGCAATGGTGTTATTGACATAACTCATGGAAGATAAGAATTGTCACAAACCAGAGTACATTTGTTATATAAGCAATGTAAATCTTCAACAGGTCACTTACTAATACATGTTAATGTTTCACCTTGGTGTGACGTATGTTACTGTACTGTCATACAGGTATTACTCGTGTTTAATAAGGCTCACTTCAGGGCTAAATGTGATGTACAACATGATACTATACTGCATTCACAAGTGTATTTTAATAGATTTTGTATTTCAACATGTATGGCGCGGCAGTTGTAGCAAGAAGGACACATGTTTTGTGACTGATTATACGGTCACAAATGTAACATTCTCAATTAAATAAAAACTGACAGTTGATACATATCCCTTGTAGCTGATGTCATACAATAATGCTGGCATGTAGTTTGTTTGGCCTAAGTGTTGTCTGGGCTACCTATCCATTTGTTTTATACACATACATATATCCTCTATATAGTCATATACTGACATTCCTACGTATGCAACCCAGTTGTCAAGGGAGTGAGTACACATGGGTTTAACCTTGATTTATGTGCATGTTAGCATATGTCACATTACCATACCCCTCATTTTGCAAATATATGCATCTAATTTCTGCCCTTTTTAGTTAACTATAAGTATGTTGGTCAAAGTGACAGTTCTGTATATCTGTCATGTCCTTCTGGATTGCATTACATACATACACAGCATGTAAGAACAGTTTGTTTGTTGGTGGAGACTCATATCTTTAGTTCTATTGTTTGTGGAGCTGCTTGACTGCAATAGATCAAGGATAGTTGAGACCTCAGTTGCAGGAATGCAAGACATAGATCTCCATGAAAAAGTCTGTAAGAGACAACGTACAAAGATAGGACTTCAAGCCTGTCTTGGTAGCCAAGGGCTTTTACACCATTAATCTTCTTAGTTAGGAATTGCTGAGGCCTTTCTAGCTGTGTGATGTGTCTGGTTGGACATACAGCAGGAGGCATTGTACTCTATAACTGCAATAAGCAGAGTACAGAGGGACAATAACTTTTTTACCTGGATAAGATACCTTTTGACATCAGTTGTGCTAAACAGAAAGATTTCCTGACTAATGATGTTACAGAGTGGTCAAAGGAGAAGGAGTTTTTAACTGAGGTGCCCCTGACCGCCGTATAGGTTTGGAGTGGGGTACTGTCTATACTGTAAGTTGAGACTGAAAGATGTGCATGTACAAACTTCAGAATTGTTGTACTTCCTTGCATTTAATTGCAGCACACACATGCGCATACACACACACACACACACACACACACACACACACACACACACACACACACACACACGTGAACTAGTGAGATTATTTCATGCAGTAAAGGGAAGAGTAAATACAATATATATATATATATATATATATATATATATATATATATATATATATATGTATATGTATATATATATATATATGACAGTTTAGTGTAGCTAATCAATCAAAATGTTTCTGGGAGAAGGCAGAAACCAGTGTATATATAGAAAAACAAAAGATAAAGTGAGAATATAAAAACTCCAGATAGTGACCCAAGGTGGGGATTGAACCTGCTTCTATGGACCTGTGAAGATATTGTATATATATATATATATATATATATATATATATATACTTTTTTATATTAGAAACTGAACACTGACTTTTTCCTTATCCTCAATATTATAATATTATAAAGATATAATTACATAAGCAGAACTGTACAGTAAAAATATAAAATCACATAAGTTGAAATGTGTAGGTGCAGTTCATAGGTAAGAAAACAGTTCTAAATGTAGAAATAGCATATGTATGCTACAAAGTATGCATTTCAAGTATTCACAGTTCACTTGGAGACATAATGTGTACTTGTTTCTTTTTCTAATTATCATTTTGACAATTCGGTAGATTTCCAATAACAGAGATGATGTTGGCTATATGAAATAAGGATTTTATACAACAGAATACCTTAAATCACTGTTTTCCACTGAGGATAATTAGGATATAAGTAAAACTGGAAGTCTGTAAAGGATGAATATACATCTGAGATGGTTGGTAATCAGCAAAGTTGGGTACATTTTGGGTGATTAGAAGATAGCTGGTTGCTGACTTACAAGGGAATTATGTTGATGCTATGTATTTACATTTGTGATAGGAAGGCAAGGTTTTCCAGTCTGTAGTTATGCCCCAACATTCCTACAGACAAAAGCTATTAAACAGAAACTGATCTGATGCTAAAGTATAGATCAGACAGTGATCACTTTAAGTATCCATGAGAACTAGTATAATGACAGCTAGTGATGCCTTTCTAAATAGTTCAAGTTTTCTAACCCTTTGATTTTTATATTAAAAAAATTGTATGTTTTCAAGTTATTTCATCTGGCTTGTTCAAAGGCCACAGTGCTGCATCCATTAGTTACTATGATCACTGGGATATAAAATGGTTACTCAAAGTTGCTGCTGCCGAGCCAAAATCAAACTCTGTAAAGGTAGACAAAACTATTTATTATAAAGCGCTTTTTGTATTTTTACTTTTTATTTTTTATTTTTTAGATGTATAAAATTTTTGAATTGTATATACCTTTGGGATTTTCTTAAAACAACTTTTAAATAAAAAAAGAAATGGGGATTACATCACTGCTTACCACAGAGTACAATCTAAAGTGGTGTTTGAATAACTTTTAAATAAAAGCAATAAGAGATAGTACAATTGCTTATAATTGCAGCACAAGTTAAAGTAGTGGTAGCCTGTGAGTTAGGCATTATAAAGGATGAAAGGGTTAAGTGTAACGAGGTTAAGTGGAAAGTATTCCTGATTGGTGTATGGCAGGAAGTAGGGATGTATTTAAATGTTTGTTTGAAATAATGATTTTATCTGAAGTCCCACTACAAAGTGAGATGAAAAGTGCTTTATAATAAATAGTTTTATCTACCTTTATCGAGTTTCATTTTGGCTCTGCAGCAACACCTTTGAGTATTTGTGGTGTATTTCACTTTCTTTGTTTGTGGGATATACAATGATATTAAGGCCACAGTGTTGCATCCACTAGTGGCTATGATCAGTGGGATATACAGTGGTATAAAGACCACAGTGTCGCATACAGTAGTGGCTATGACCAGTGGGATATACAGTGGCATAAAGCCCACAGTGTTACATCCAGTAGTGGCTATGATCAGTGGGATATACAATGGCATAGAGTCCATAGTGTTACATCCAGTAGTAGCTAGGATCAGTGGGATATATACTGGTACAGAGGCCAAATTATTGCATCCAGTAGCGGCTATGATCAGTGGGATATACACTGATATAGAGGCCACAGTGTTACATCCAGTAGTGGCTATGATCAGTTTGATATACAGTGGTATAAAGGCCACAATGTTACATCCAGTAGTGGATATGATCAGTGGGATATACAGTGGTATAAATGCTACAGTTTTACATCCAGTAGTGGCTATGATCAGTGGGATATACAGTGGTATAAAGGCCACAGTGTTACATCCAGTAGTGGCTATGATCAGTGGGATATACAATGGTATAAAGGCCACAGTGTTGCATCCAGTAGTGGCTATGATCCACGGGATACACAGTGGTATAAAGGCCACAGTGTTGCATCCAGTAGTGGCTATGATCAGTGGGATATACAGTGGTATAAAGGCCACAGTGTTGCATCCAACAGTGGCTGTGATCAGTGGGATATATAATGGTATAAAGGCCACAGTGCTGCATCCAGTAGTGACTATGATCAGTGGGATATACAATGGTATAAAAGCCACAGTGTTGCATCCAGTAGTAGCTATGATCAGTGGGATATACAATGGTATAATGATCTCCCTGAAGTGATTAGATTTGTGCTTTAGATACATGTTTTCCTCAGTTTGAATAATCATCACTTTCGTAGATACTCTCTTATATAACTTTAGATTTTTGTTATCCACTGACCCTCTATCCTAAATGACTATCAGTTTTTTTATCTGACCATTTTTGTGCTTACAATTTATGTCTTTTTTTTAAATCTCATGGTGCTACAAGCAAGATTATCAATACTGCACTTGATGTATATTTTCTGTAAATTGTCTTTGAGAATGCCATCATCTTTTATTGAAGTATTCATGTTATGGCAATCATTATATTAAGTTGTGCAGAACCCATTTATCACTTTATATCTGAAAAAAATAGTTCAGAAAGAATTGGCTCCAGTACAAAGACTTATGGGATACTACTGATAGCATGACTTGGGATAGAGAGATATAACCTTATCCTGATGCACTGTATCATATCGATAATCCAATGTTTTGTACATTGAATTATGCTTGGAACACTTAATGTTTTGTTATTTTTTTAATTTGTCAACTCTTCTCTCAAGGGAATAGTACCAGATACCTTATCAAGATGAAGGTTATCCCATTGGATAGGGTCACAGAATTTACAAAGCATATCTTCCCTTAACAAACCATGCTGCTCCATGTCTGACAGAATCTTGACCCTTATAAGAGTTTTGCATAAGCTCCAGTTTGACTTCTCTATGATTTTTACATAGAATACTCAACAGGACAATGATATAAAATGTTTGAGGTATGATGTGACCCCAGATTTTGTGAATCAATGCCACTGCAGTCTGTACCAATAGCATAGAAAAAATGTTGGCATACAACCATTTTAGTATGATTAATAGAGGGTTAGTTAAGTTTTTCTTGATTCTGTACAGGAAGCCACTATGTATGTTGCTTGGTTCTATAGACGTTATCATATCTGTTTTTATAAAAGAGGTGATTATTATACCTGACTTTATATAAGAGATGTCTTCCCTTGTCTGTATACCTTTCTAACATATGTCCTTGCTTAATGTGAAATTTGTACATTTTATTTTTCTGCCAGTACTTTAGAGGTTTTTACAAGTGCATTGTTTACTGACAAAGTTGTATTCAAATAACATGTTATAAGAATATGAAAAAGAGAAGTAACCAAAACTCAAAAGAAAAGAGAGAAATAGAACATTTAGACAAGAAAATGGATCCGGATAGATTTCCAAAGAAATCGATAAGAAGTGCACACTCCTTGCTGTTCTGCAATAACTTTGTGCTTTTCTGTAATATCTTCTAACTTTAATCTGTCAGACATCAGTGGCTGTAAGATACATAAGCTGTAGAAATTGAATTGATATACCACTTACGGAAAATACTTTCCGATCAAACTAGATATGGCATAAGGTACCTTGCTCAGCTTGTCAGTTGCTACCAATGTGATATGTGTTTGAGAAATGGATTTAAAAAAAATCATTTTAAGAGCTTAACTTGAGGTAACTTTCCTGAAATATTTTCGTTTTCTTCTCATAACAAAGTGAAGTTACAATCAATAATTTGAGTACAAGTCTTAGCAACAAACACATAAAGCAAATTTATTATTAGCAATTGGATTATAACCCTTTGCAACAGACAGGACTTTTGTTAAGTTAGACCTTCCTGATATCTTATTTGCATTTCTATGTACTTTGTTGTGTTTTCCACCAGATAGGGTTACCACCTGTCCCACTTTGTGAGGGACAGTCCCTCTTTGGGCAGTTGTGTCCTGATAAAAAATATTAAAAATGGCAAATGTCCTGAGATTGTAGGGCATAATTATGTCCCATATTTTATGTAATAGTTGCATAAAATAGTTATTTCTGTATCTAAAATACCTAAATGTTACACGAAACAGCATATGCAACTAAACTGCTACAAGAATAAGCTTTTATTTAGGCAAAAAAGTAAAGTTCTATCCTTTGTACTGACCGTGGGTATGTGTCGGCCTGTAAAATCTGATGTCTGTCCCGAAAATGTCCCACTTTGGCCATTTGAAAAGATGGCAACCCTACCACCAGAGCAAGTTTAGTGGTTGCCCAAACAGACATAGCTGAATTTGAAAGTAGCTGAAGACATGTACTGCTCATTGTCTTATGCAGCAGATTATAAATAGCATCCTGCCTTCGCCCAGAATGTTACCACAATATAAGGACAAAATGATTGACTTCAACAATTGGCTAAACTTCTGGTGTCATTCAAAGGGAATCCAGTATCTGTCTGTCTGGGATGACATGATCGACAAACCACAATGTTTTGCCAGATATGGTCTGCACCTATCACCCCTGAGATTCAGGTTACTGGCTAAAGCTCTTGCCACCCCTATAGTGCCTTTTTTAGGCATGTTTCAAAGGACAAAACTACCACCGTAACAGATACAAGCATGCAAAATCTGAAGGTAATGCTACTCAATGCTAGAAGTATAAACCTCAAAATGCACTCTCTCAAAGCACTCCTAAAAATGGAGAACATCGATATCTGTGCAGTAACTGAGACCTGGTTCAAGACTTCAGAGAGAACCCCTACAATACCAGGCTACAACTCTTACCACACTTTTCGGCCACCAAACCAAGACCAAAACTCTAAAGGTCCATATTCACCAAGGATATTCACACCTGCAGGCTAGTTGCCCAACATAATGCATCTGAAATTCTCCAGGTGCATCTAACACTAGGTAAGACTGCAATCCAAATTGTAGCTTGCTACAGATCCCCCACCATGCCCCAAGATTCTCACTACACCTTTCTAAACATACTGCAAAATATTAAAATACAACAAAACACCCTAATACTGGGTGATTTCAACTACCCTGCTATTAACTGGGAAAACTACTCAGGTACCAACACCTTTTCCCAACGGTTCTTGCAATTCATGAATTCCAACGCCCTGGATAAACTAATCCATTGCCCCACCAGAGGCTCTAATATCCTAGACCTGGTCATTACCAACATGGGAGACAGATACTCCACACCAGTGGTCACCCCTCATTGGTGAGGTCTGACCATAAGCAAATCATCCTTGAAATCCACATCCCACTCCCACCCACCAGTAAGGAAACCTCTGTAAAAAACTTCTCCAAAGCCAACTTCATGCTACTTAAGTCAAAAGTGACAAACTTCATGGCATCCATGTAGACGGGAGCTGAAAGTTCGACTGCTGAATCCTACACTAAGGCACTGCATGAGCACATCCACTCATGCATGAATCGTGCCATCCCAAATAGAACCAAGATGCTCTCCTCCAAAAAAAGGAAGCCAATCTGGTGGTCCCCTGCCATAAACCAACTATACAACAGAAGGAAGAAACTGTTGCAGAAAAGAGGAAAATCCCAGGATGCAAAAATCTCCCTTACAAGATCCCTCATAAAATCCTCCAAACCTAGTTATGAAAATAAAATTGCCAAAGATTCCCAAGACAACTACAAGACTGTCTATAGTTATGTCAAGAATCTAAATGACAATGCTCAAATCTGCTCTGAGCTACAACAGAATGGCATTAAATATACTGATCCCAATGAGATTGCCAATATCCTGGCAGATCGATTTAGTGCCAGCTTCACCCCCCCCTCTCACCCCCTAAAGGGCCCATCTCAATACCAAAAGATTGCCAAATTATGGTAATCATGGCCACACAGGTAGAAACCACACTTTCCAAAGCTAAGAATACAGCATACATGGGACCAGATGACCTCTGTACCACATGAACTACAAAATGAACTGGCACCTCACCTAAGTGTCATGTTTAATCATAGCCTCACCTCTGGCTTCATGCCCATTGAGTGCACACAGCTACAGTTATCCCACTCCACAAGGGGGATCCACCTTGTATCCCGGGAACTACCCTCCCATCTGTCTGACGAGCTGCAAGGGCATGGAAGGCATTATCATGGAACTTATAAACAAAGACATTGGCAACCTTCAAACACTGGACCCCACCCAGTTTGGGTTCGTGAAGGGCTGCTCTTGTCTCCTGAACCAGATTGACTTCTTCGAATCAGTCTCCAGAGCTGTGGATGAGGGTAAGGCAGTCCACACAGCCTATCTGTACCTCGCCAAGGCCTTCAACACCATCTCCCACTCTGGAATCATAGATAAACTTACTAAGCTGGGCATAAATCCCTACACTTGATGGGTTGCCAACTGGCTTATTGACAAAATCCAGACTGTAAAAGTAGCCGACTCCAAATCCAGCTCCAGACAAGTGACAAGTGGAGTACATCAGGTTTCAGTCCTGGGACCGCTCTTGTTTAGCATCTACTTCTCTGAAGTACAGGCCAACACTAAGGGACTCTGGCTAACAAAGTTTGCAGATGGCTGCAAACTGGGAGCCATTATTGAATCCCCAGATGATGTGGATATTCTACAAAAGGGTCTTACAGAAACAGATTTTTGGTGCCAGAGCCTTGAGCTCAAGCTTAATTCCAAGAAATGTAGTTATCCCCTTTGGGAAAAGCTATGTACCCATGAATTACCACATAGGTTGCAGTACACTAAACACCAAAAGTGTGATGAGAGACTTAGGGACACAGATGGACAGTGGTCTCATCTTCGATAACCACATCGCCACAACAGTCAGGAAATCCTTCTATATGTCACACCTCATCACTAAGGGCTTTTCATCCAAAAAAAAGGTCATTGTCCCAGTGTACTCATCCCCCATTAGACCCATTGTAGAGTACAATACCCCGTTTGGTATGTACCTCACAAGACATCTGCAACAGCTGGAAAGGCCGCAGAAATACCTCACTAAAAGAATCACAGGTCTAAAGCAGATGCCCTATGCTGAACGTCTAAAAAAACTCTAGCTATACTCTGTGGCATATCGTCTACTCAGAGGCGATCTCTGCTTAACATACAAGGCCATGGCAAACCCTGAGCTGTTGGACATGCTCCACTTAAAGAAATCTCAATCCCTCACAGCCACACGCTCCAGGAATCTAAACCTTGTCATCTCAATGAACAAAACATGCTGGAGGGATAGCTTCCTGACCCAGAGATTCCCCATACTCTGGAACAGACTGCCCATACATGTCAAGCAGAGCGCCTCCTTAGCCCTCTTCAAAAGGAACCTTGACAATTAGATGGGAGATAGGAAATTTACCCCGGGGTTCACGTCAGTCGCCCTACTAGACAGGGGTCCAGGGAAGTAAATATTGTGGGAAGAATTATCCGGGGAATTGTTTGGCTAGGCTTGTATAAGCCCTAGGGCCGATAGCCTAGTACCATCCTATGAACCTATGAACCAATAAGTATCATTTTCTGTGCCATTCAGACAGGAAAGTGATGAAGGATGATGCTGAATTATATACTGTGTAAGTGTTGTCCCACCAATTGCCTCTGGCTGGACAGGATCAGTTCTGTGCTCATTTCTAAGGGCTCGTGAGGGAAACGTACTTGTTGTTGCTGCCTAGAACAGTGAGTCTGGTAACATCAAAACAGCATGGTCGTAAGTTTCTTTTTGTCAGTGTTTTGCTAGACTGGGACTATATAGGTCATGCATTGAGTGCACTGTGTGACTTAGGGAAGAAGGAGAATGTGATTTTTGCATTTGTCTTCCACCTTCAACCTCTTATGTGAGTTTATGTGACCACAGAGCATGTTTATTTGGAGATTAGGGGACGAGGCTTGTCCACACTTAGGAAATGCAAGGGGGGCTTTACAACAATGAGAGCCATTGTTTGAGACTGTGACCTCCTGTGGCTTTAGACCTTTTATTTTAGATTAATAGAATATCAGCTGAGCAACACGTTTAATCATAGTACACTCAGGCACACCAACATGGTATAACCTTGCTGCTGTAAAGTCCGTACCTTTGAATCTTGCTACAGAAAACTGTTATGTGCAGGTTGTTTGTATGTCTGAATGTCTCAATAACAAGCTAACTTAAGTTTTTATTTAACTTAATAGGAACATTCCATGCTTTACAAAATTATAATTTCAGTTTCTATGTACAGACAAAATAATTTTTTCTGCTTTTCTCAAGTGACTATAGAATTTTTGCTGTACAAACCCATAGCAGCTATATTATATATACTTTACAGGCACTGTTTTTTATTCTTTTGCTGCTAATGATAAATGTTGCCAGGGTGACTGCTCCTTGAGTGGGCTATATAAAATGAAACCAGTGTTGACTGAAATACCATGCTTTCTTTCTGTTCTTAGCATCTTGCAACTCTGATCATTTCTGTGTACCATGCCTTCCCATGTTTTTCTTTGTTAACTGCATCCTCCATCATATCAGCTTAGGGGTTGTTGGGGAAACAGCTGCAGTGAGTCAACATTTGGCTGATTATCCTATGTGGTTGCAAAGGGTTTTTCTGTTATTCCTTTAGATTTCATTTATCTACTTGCCACTGGCTCAGGCATGATATGCCCTGCACATAAAGTGCTGGTGAGATGTTTTACTTGCAGTGGCTGCAGGCAGTTTGCTGTTTTTAGATTGTAGCAAAGATAACAGACCTTTGGATATATACTGTCAGCAATCTAGGAATTCCCATTCACGTATACAGTGGTAGTCGGTATTTAAATTTGGTTACATTTTCATCACAGATTACTTCTTATGATTATTACTGCTGTAATATTTCAATTCTCTATACAACACAAAGATCTACTTTCAAAGATTTATTGTTTCTGACATTTGACCAGAGGTTGTAAGATCTTATTGACTTTAGCATACTAGTCCTCTGTAATGAGAGTGTGATAAATAAAGCAAAAATGGTTGAAGTTTTATAGGCCAGGCACAATTCCCCTATTCTTGTTTTGCTTCCTCTTCAGTTTAGGTTGAAAATGAGAGGCCTAATGTGATATGGGAGTTTATACATATTCTAGTTTTTAGTAAAGAAGAAAAAAGTGCTGGCTGAGGTCAACATTTGTTGATGAACTGTACAGAACAATGACTGGAGGCTAATATTTCTGAGTATTTTTAGCTATATTTCATATAAATCACAACCTTCCTGTCATGGCTGGCCCTATTTTAAGAACCTGAAATATTGAGCAGTAACTCAGGGTGACTGCCGTGATATAACAGCTACTATATGCTGCAACGTAGTAATGCACATTTGAAAAGAAATCACAAATATTCTCAGTTCAGCTTTCATATTCAGCTCTCAGATTAGCTTCATGTTCAGCCCTACAGTTTGAATATTGTTTTAACAATATATGAAGTTTTCATTTTTTACTATAAAGAAAAATGAAATGTTTTTTAATATTAAGTGTTTCTAAGTTTCTGAAGTGCATGGAGATAAAGAATATACTTAAGAATGCAAGCATACAGTTGCTGTTTTCCATTGTAACACTACTTAGTTTGCATTTGCCTGCTATAGTGTTAACCATATTTATTCAGAAGTAGGAACAGTCATATCATCTTGTCCTTGAGCTGTGCCGGACAAGTCTTCTAGCCTTACATGGTGGTCAGGGTAGCACAGGGATTATGTTCCATTTTCTCCATGTTTTGTAGACTGGTTCTTTGAATTGTCAGTCCATGTCAACCCAGCTCATACTACTCAGGGTATGGTTTCTAATGGCTGGTGCTGAAAAGAGAAGCCTTCATTTTGTTGGCGGATGACTACTGATGTGTGCAGCTGGTTCCAGCGCTGTAGAATAGTATGTGCTTATTATGTTGTTATATGCTGAATACCTTAAAGAGTTATATGATAATCAGTGGTGTAAGTCAAGGAAGGTCTGAGGTCTGTGCTCTTTATAAAATATCTGTTGCAGTGGTGTGCAGGGTTAGAGCATCTGTGCTATGCCTCTGGCAGTGATGCTAAATGTCCATGGAATGACTATTTCATCAGAAACGCTGTAGTCAAGTGAAGACTGAGTTACCATGAGGCAGAGAGCTCCTTGTTTTAAACTTAGCATGTTAATCTTTCTGAATGAAATGCTGGTGGCAGTCTGTTTATGTTGATCTGGGATTACTGAAGATCAGAAAAAGACTGACTTTTATAATGCAGTTGTTTCTACGTGGCCTTTCTCGTGGCTGATCTCCCTCAACAGTTACGTTGGAGGTGCTGTGCAGTATTAGTAACTGAATGGTGCTGCACACTAAGTGACACATTGCTTATCCACTAGCACCAAGTCATCTGATGAAACTGGATAGGCTTAGAGAGAGGGTGGTTACCCATTCAGTGGCCTCATAAATACTATGAAATTATTGTGATATTTGTGTGTACACTAAGTCTGTAAAAACTCTGGGAAGTGTGACCTGCTAACAACTACAGATGTACTGTTTTGATGAGCATTCATTCCAGATGTTAAAAAAGTTTAAAATGAATGTACAATGCATCAAAGTTTATGTCAAGACTACCCTTATAGCTGTAGGACGTAATAAACCAGCCTTTCATTAATTAACTATACTGTTTCCAGTCATCCCATTGCCCTATAACAGTATTTTGTCTATGCACCTTAGATCCTGCTTAGGTGTGGAACTAAAACTATTCCAGTAATTTATTAGTTAGGTTACAGAAGCCAGCTGTATTCCTTGTATAGCCATGTCAAGTACATTTCTGCTGAAGGTCTTCTAGTACATAATATCTGTTGGCTACTTAAATAATCTTTTCTAGTAGTAACACATTGTATTCCCCTTCAGAATATTTATAGATGTAAAGAATTTTTATGGTTTGCTGAATTGTGGCATTATGTTTCCTATATATTTTCTAGTGCAGTGCAGTTAGACTAATATGATCAAGAACCCTTCAGTGAAATGGTTTTAAAATCAAACTAATAAAAGATATAGAACATTGCTTTGTGTATTATCTCATTTTATGTATTTATCTGCTTGTTATACAAGTAGGTAAGCTAGTCTGGTTACCCTTTCCGGCTATGGTACAGGTTCATGAAAGAGCAAATTTATTTCATAAGTATAGAAATACATGGAACACATTACTTTGCTCACCTCGTGAAGGACAGCTCTCTGCTTATTTCACATTTTATATTTTCACATTTCATCTATGTATTGGCAGAATTGTTGTGTGAAAATCATCTCCCATCAGAACAGCTTTATTACATTAAATATTCCTTGGGTGGTGCATGAGCACAATATTAACCCTTTCTAGTTTGATCAGAAGCATAGTTATCAGAAGGCCACCTAAGGAACACAGAATGATAGGCGGACCTGGCTTGTCTGATCCTGGAGACATAGAGAGTGAAGACAGAGATCCTGGTGCACTGTTTGGATGGGCTTTGCTGGGGGAGACTGGCTGCATGCTAGTAGATATGGATTCACAACTCAAGGGGAGAAATAAGTTGTACTGTACACTCCCTAGGGATTATTGGGGTGTGCTTTAGAAAACGTGCTGCGGCAGGAGATTGGGATACAGAAAGGGTAGGAGATAACAAAAAGCCATGATGTCCTGTCAGTCACTAATGAGAAGAATGACTGCTGTCAGTAAGAGCAGGATGAATTTGCAAGGTTAGGTATAGACAAATGTATTTAAACTGTTGTGCTGTAGCTCACCTCTGAGACTTAGCTGGGGAAGGCTGCATCAGGAGAAATATATACGTGTGCATGGTGGCCTTACATCAGAATATTCCTCCTTCTCCTGATGGTACATTGATCTCAGAGTAAGTATATGGAAGCAGTAAGGGTGTGTGGTGCACAGTCTCTCATAGTATGTACATGGAAGTAGTAATGGTGTGGGGTGCACAGTCTCTCAGAGTAAGTGTATGGAAGTAGTGAGGGTGCGGGGTGCACAGTCTCTCAGAGTAAATATATGGAAGTAATAAGGGTGCAGGGTGCACAGTCTCTCAGAGTAAGTATATGGAAGTAGTAAGGGTATGGGGTGCACAGTCTCTCAGAGTAAGTATATGGAAGTAGTAAGGGAGCGGGGTGCACAGTCTCTCAGAGTAAGTATATGGAAGTAGTAAGGGTGCGGGGTGCACAGTCTCTCAGAGTAAGTATATGGAAGGAGTAATGGTGTGGGGTGCACAATCTCTCAGAGTAAGTATATGGAAGTAGTAAGGGTGCGGGAGTGCACAGTCTCTCAGAGTAAGTATATGGAAGTAGTAAGGGTATGGGGTGCACAGTCTCTCACAGTAAGTATATGGAAGTAGTAAGGGTGCGGGGTGCACAGTCTCTCAGAGTAAGTATATGGAAGTAGTAAGGGTGCGGGGTGCACAGTCTCTCAGAGTAAGTATATGGAAGTAGTAAGGGTATGGGGTGCACAGTCTCTCAGAGTAAGTGTATGGAAGTAGTAAGGGTGCGGGGTGCACAGTCTCTCAGAGTAAGTATATGGAAGTAGTAAGGGTATGGGGTGCACAGTCTCTCAGAGTAAGTGTATGGAAGTAGTAAGGGTGCGGGGTGCACAGTCTCTCAGAGTAAGTATATGGAAGTAGTAAGGGTATGGGGTGCACAGTCTCTCAGAGTAAGTATATGGAAGTAATACGGGTGCGGGGTGCACAGTCTCTCAGAGTAAGTATATGGAAGTAGTAAGGGTATGGGGTGCACAGTCTCTCAGAGTAAGTATATGGAAGTAGTAAGGGTATGGGGTGCACAGTCTCTCAGAGTAAGTATATGGAAGTAGTAAGGGTGCGGGGTGCACAGTCTCTCAGAGTAAGTATATGGAAGTAGTAAGGGTATGGGGTGCACAGTCTCTCAGAGTAAGTATATGGAAGTAGTAAGGGTATGGGGTGCACAGTCTCTCAGAGTAAGTGTATGGAAGTAGTAAGGGTATGGGGTGCACAGTCTCTCAGAGTAAGTATATGGAAGTAGTAAGGGTATGGGGTGCACAGTCTCTCAGAGTAAGTGTATGGAAGTAGTAAGGGTGCGGGGTGCACAGTCTCTCAGAGTAAGTATATGGAAGTAGTAAGGGTATGGGGTGCACAGTCTCTCAGAGTAAGTATATGGAAGTAGTAAGGGTATGGGGTGCACAGTCTCTCAGAGTAAGTATATGGAAGTAGTAAGGGTGCGGGGTGCACAGTCTCTCAGAGTAAGTATATGGAAGTAGTAAGGGTATGGGGTGCACAGTCTCTCAGAGTAAGTATATGGAAGTAGTAAGGGTATGGGGTGCACAGTCTCTCAGAGTAAGTATATGGAAGTAGTAAGGGTGCGGGGTGCATAGTCTCTCAGAGTAAGTATATGGAAGTACTAAGGGTGCGGGGTGCACCGTCTCTCTGAGTAAGTGTATGGAAGTAGTGAGGTTGTGGGGTGCAGAGTCTCTCAGATTAAGTATATGGAAGTAAAGGTTGTGGGTTGCACAGTCTCTCAGAGTAAGTGTATGGAAGTAGTAAGGCTGCGGGGTGCACAGTCTCTCAGAGTAATTGTATGGAAGTAGTGTGGTTGTAGGGTGCACAGTCTCTCACATTAAGTATATGGAAGTAATAAGGGTGTGGGGTGCACAGTCTCCCCACTTTGGCAGGGTGCAGCATAAATATTTTAATAGTTTACAAGGAAGTATTACAATTCATCTTTTTAATTCAGGGTCCAACCTGGAAATCTTTAGAAGGAATCTAATACTCGCAAGTCAAGTTGCTGACAATTTCCTGTGTTGAGACTATTAAAGTAGGGGAAAAAACATAAATTACAAAAAACCTAAATATCAAGATAAAGTAAATGAAAAGTGTGTACTTAAAACTGCCAAAGATCAAGGGGTGGGAGATGACCAATTAACTTATGAAGCAAAACATGCTGACAGTTCACTTATATGCTTGACCTGGTCCTTACCAGTTTAGCTTCCGCCTGTACCCACAACCCTCATCTCCTCACCTACCCACATTGTTGCTCTCACTATCCCAGAAAGTTTAGATTCATTGAAAATCACATTGGATCAAGGCTTAGAATCCTTATCAAAGTCTAAAAATAATGCTTCTTTTGGACTAGATAACGTAGCAGGCTACACTGTCATCAGTGCCAAGTGTGCACTTCTGAGCTTCACCTTTAACTGTTCAGTCTGTGTCTATTCGTAGTGTTTGTCCCTGATGTTAGGAGAACAGTTACTGTGACTCTGTTACACAAAGTAGGCTCTTTTACTGACCCAGGTAATTATGGGCCATTCAGTCTCTCCAACCATATATGCAAAATCACGGAATTTGTCATAGCAGAATTCATTTTTGCAGACATAAGTAACATAACCAATCTAGACCCCACCCAGTTTGGTTTTGTGAAAGTCTGGTTATGTCTGCTGAAGCTAGTAAACGTCTTTTAAAAGGTTACAGATGCTGGGGACAGTGTTCAGTCTGTGTACGTTGCTTATCTTGACCCGACCAAGGCTTTTGACACTGTTGCCCATAATGGTATTATTGAAATGTTAGACAAACTTTATGTAGACCCCAGTGTTATCCACTGGATTGCAAATTAGTGAAAGTAGTTGGTACCCTCTCTGGAAGAAAAATTGTAACAAGTGGGGTACTGCTGGGATCAGTGCTAGGCACTCTCGTATTTGGAATTTATTTTGCAGATATCCAAGGTAATATCCTTGAATTGTGGTTGGCCATATTTGCTGATGACTGCAAGCTTGGCACCATTATCCTGTCATGTATTAATACTAAACTGCTCCAAAAAGTGATGCAATATCTGCATACCTGGTGTACTGAAAATGGTCTCCAGCTAAATGCTAAAGTTCAGTATAGTACCATTTGACAAAACATCTTGTCCCATCTCATATGTTACAAGTGGATTTCCTCTTCAAATAGACAAGATCATAAGAGACTTGATACTTACATGAACAACTTTCTCTGATTCGATCATTATGTTTCCACCATAGTCAGGAAATCCTTATTTATGGACCACTTAATTTCTAAGGGAATATATTTAAGATCAAAAGAAGTCATCTTAAAAACTGGGCTTTTCCCTTAAAAGACTCATCATTGAATATAGTGCCCCTATGGCATGTACAAATCCAGGCATATTGTTCAAATGGAAAGGCCCCAGTTGTTTTTAACCAGAACAATTAAAGGAGTTAAAGCATTCGACTATCTTAATAGATTAGTACAACTGTCCTTATACTCTAGCCTGTTGACTGTTTTAAAGTGACCTGGGCCTAGTTTCTTCAACCATGAACGATCTAGTCCTATTTGACCTCCAGTTTATTTGCAAAACCAATAGCTCTACAAACACCCATACCAGGGACCTAATTTTGCACCAAAAAATAAATAAGACTTGCTGGAGGGACAGGTTCTTAACTCAGTGCTATCCCAGTCTATGGAAGCCAAACTAGGCTGGG